>NW_015122617.1:0-818 GCF_001443285.1 Poecilia latipinna
AACACCAACCAGGGGAGAACAACATAGTTCTCGCGTGGTTTCGACGTCATGTGACAGCTGCACGTCAGCGTCCTAAATTGACAGCTACGGCTTATATGGCTGCTAATCGCACCTTAGGTAGGAAACGCTGTCGGACCCTGACGTACAGGTAGGCTTCTGGTCTGTTCCCAAAGCGGTTTTCAGATATCTATTGTACATCCTTCAATCGTGCGCCTCTGTTAACTTGCAGACGTGTGATCAATCAACCGAACGTTGTAAAGATCACGGTTGGTCAAGAGGGAACTGGTGAGTGTTTGCTCGGGAGCTAGCATGCTAGCACTAGCCTCCCCAGCCTGTTGTAGTTATACACCGATCTAAAGCACATTCAAATTGAAATGCTTACCGAAACTACTGTTGTGTAAAAACACTGTTTTGCATAAGTTGCATTTAATTATTATGTAAACTTATGTAATTATAAGAAAATACATGTACATGTAAATTGATTATTTAGGCCTGTTTACACAGGCCAGGTATATTGCAGATCCCCCGCTCAAGGAGTGGCTGACGGATCTAGGATACAGCAAGGATTGTCTGGCTTCATGCTGACCAGACTGGCGAGCTGACCATTTAGCGGATCCGGAAATACAACGCCTATTTGAGGAAACTCTTCCGAACTGGTTGGAGATTCAGCCCAACAAGTCTTCACTGAAGGAACTGGATTATTATTATTTTTCTTTTCCCCTTTCATCAACAAAGACTGGTTGAGTTCCTTGGTTTAAGGAACACATTTGGACTTTAAATTGTGGACTAACTTGTATATATTGTAAATATTAATACAA
>NW_015122617.1:7088-7820 GCF_001443285.1 Poecilia latipinna
ATCAGACCCGGAAACAACTGGTGAGTTACTATTTTTATTAAAAAACAGAAACAATCTAAAGGTTCTGCAGGTGATCCGAGGATATAGGTCTGAGTCACGCCTGGAAGCGGAGAGAACAGGTTAATGGTCTGGCCAGAGGAGGGCAAAGTGCAATGGGGAACCGAGTTTCAGCTTATGTCTTCTTGGAAGGCTTCCGACAGGGGAGGATGCGATCGAGCAGTGGACTGGAGCGGGCAGGCAGGTGAGGCTCTGAAAGCTGCAGGCAGATTCACCAGTGCAAGTTGGCCAGATCCTGAAAGTGAATGAACAGAGGGCTAGTGAGGGGGGTTGACTACAGGCAGAAATCTTTGAGAGAATCACAAAAAACTAGCGTTTCAGAAGAAGGCTTTAACGAGCTAGAGACTACCGTGGAGGGATAATCATCTGGCGGAGAGGAGAGGTCCGATGGCTCCTTAAATCCTCTCGACTGATGATCTAACTAGCTTCAGGCGTGCTGCTCCACTCCAGGCCACTCCCCAACGGGAAGCCGAAGGGGAGAGACCTTTCTTAAAGAGAAACCCAGAACCTGACACTACCCCCCCCTCAACGGCCGCCACCTGGCGGCCAAGAGGAGCAGGATGGACGAGAAGCCTCAAAATCACGGAGCAACCGTGAATCCAAGATGAAGGAGCGAGGAACCCAGGATCGTTCCTCAGGTCCATAACCCTTCCAATCCACCAAGTACTGAAAACC
>NW_015122618.1:0-817 GCF_001443285.1 Poecilia latipinna
TTTAAAATAATCTTAATGTAACAAAGTTCACCAACCTGAATCTGTAGAGCAGCTCAGCAAGAAGATCAGAACTAGAGAAAAATAAACATTCGTTCTTTATAAACTAAAGCTGAACATGTTGAAAACAATGTTCTCTGAAACTGTGTCATTTCAGACTTTATATTTACTTTAATAGGCCATTTTTAGTTTTGACCATATCTTTATTTTTATGCACATTTCCCAACTCCAAGCTGTATAAACTTAAACGCTTATTGAACATAAACATATCAGCTGATGTGTGTTTGCATAGTGAGGGAGATCAACACTCTGTGTCACGGTGTGATGATTATTATCAGGTCAAATGGGCCTAAAACAGATTTAAGGGACTCTGAAAAGTCCAAAATGGTAAAAAGTCTTTCAGAGGAAATTAGCACTGTTGAAACCGGGTCATGATCTCAGAACCATCAAACGTTTTGGGTCACAAGAAACATGTTAAGAAAAAAAGACATAAATGAACTGCCAAAGATTAGAGAAGAATCAAACGTGAAGCTACCAGGAATCCATTATCTTCCAGAGCCGTCAGATTCTAGAACTGCAACCTGATGGAGATCCAGAAGTACAAGAAGTTCAGAGACCTGCCAAGGAAAGGAAGGCTGAACTCTGACCCCACTGAGCCAGACACACAGCTGAGACATCAAGACTGGACCAAGACAGATCTGGGTTTTCAAAGGGACTGATGTGATGAGAGACTGATGGACCCATGGAGGATCAGTGCTGGGCACAGAGCTGCACTTTGCATCACACAGCAGCAAGGTGGAGGCGGGGTGCTGCTACGTGC
>NW_015122619.1:0-817 GCF_001443285.1 Poecilia latipinna
CCAAACAGAACCAGCTTTAATTAGCTAGCCAATCAGAAAATATAATATATCAGTTAGCCAAACAGAACCAGCATTAATCAGCTAGCCAGTCTGACGTCGAATTAATCAGCTAGCCAACCAGAGCTAGATTTAATCTGCTAGCCAAACAGAACCAGCATTAATCAGCTAGCCTATCAGAAAAAAGTATTAATCAGCTAGCCAATCAGAGCGAACATTAATCAGCTAGCTCTTCAGAAAAAGCATTAATCAGGTAGCCAATCAGTGCCATCAATAAGCTAGCCAAACAGAACCAGCGTTAATTAGCTAGCCAATCAAAAAAAACATTAATCAGCTAGCTCATCAGAAAAAGTATTAATCAGCTAGCCAATCATTGCCAGCAATTAGCTAGCAAAACAGAACCAGCATTAATCAGCTAGCCAATCAGAACAAAGAATTTATCAGCTAGCCAATCGGAGCGAGCATTAATCAGCTAGCTCATCAGAAAAAGCATTAATCAGCTAGCCAATCATTGCCAGCAATAAGCTAGCTAAACAGAACCAGCATTAATAAGCTAGCCAATCAAACAAAAACATTAAACAGTTAGCCAATCAGAGCGAGCATTAATCTGCTAGCCAATCAGAGCGAACATTAATCAGCTAGCTCATCAAAAAAAGCATTAATCAGGTAACCAATCAGTGCCAGCAATAAGCTAGCCAAACAGAACCAGCATTAATCAGCTAGCCAGTCTGAGGTCGAATTAATCAGCTAGCCAATCTGAGCTAGATTTTATCTGCTAGCCAAACAGAACCAGCATAAATCAAATAGCCAATCAGAAAAA
>NW_015122620.1:0-817 GCF_001443285.1 Poecilia latipinna
GCGCGTTTGCGCAGTGTGAAGCAAAGAGGAGACCAGCTGCACAGGCAGGCTGCGAAATGAGAAGCAGGTGATCGGTTTGTGTGATCGGCAACAAGAGACCGTGATCGGCGATCACACACTTTTTCACGGAAATCGGCCGATTATGATCGGTGGCCGATCGATCGGCACACCTCTAGTTAGAACCTAAAGAACCAGACATCAGCGTCTCATCATCCCTTAATTATCTCCTGAGGCTGATATGGTGCAGAACATTTTGGTATGATTAAGTTTCTTATTGTGCTTTTAGTCAACTATATCAGTTTGATTATTTGCTTATTTAATGTATAATAATATCAGCCAAAATAATACAAATAGTCATTAAAAGAACAAATCATACAAATAGATTAACAGGAAATGCATAAATATTTCCTACTTTAAAAGGTTTGTTAATGCTTTCTGTATGATTTATTTTGAAATGTTGATATATTTTATGAATTCTGTGTTCAGTGGTCATTTAATGTATTATCAATGCACTAGACATAGACCTGCAGCCATGGGTGGTTCTTGATGGGGGCCAAGAAGAAATTATACTGAATAAATGTCTTATGCTAATACTCAGTGGTGGACTTTTTAAACCTTCACAATTTTACTTTAACAATGAATTAAAAATTATAGTGCTGCACTTTTAGTTGCTGTATATCACACTTTTCATCTGCGAGAGATCTGCAACCTGGATCTCTGGAGACAGATGTGGCTATTTGGTAAAGGTAATTTGTTTATATAGCACATTTTCAGCAACAAGGCAATACAATACAAAGTGCTTTACAGGAATTAAAAT
>NW_015122621.1:0-817 GCF_001443285.1 Poecilia latipinna
GTTTTGACATTACTAGTAGAAAAGATTGAAAATTACACTTAGAAACGCACATACACACAGGTCCTGTGTAATACTCAAAATGTAAGGTGCAGGAATAGGGAGGGCTGTTTTTATATTGAGAACAAACATTTAGTGAGTGTTCTTTACATTTCAGATTTCCAAAGATGAACTGTGTCAGGCTGGTGACATGGATGCATGTGGATTCTGTTCAACCAACCCTCCTGAGGTATTTTTGGTCTCCAATGACCAACTTATTCTCTAAATTAAAGTAATTGAAATGACATTACGTAGAGTACAAACACATAGGTGTTGTGTAGTACTAGATTTGTTGGCTGCATAAAAAGGGAGGACTGAGTTTTGAAATTACAAGTATAGAAGAATGAAAATTACATTTAGAAGCGCACATACACACAGGTCCTGTGTAATACTCAAAATGTAAGGTGCAGGAATAAGGAGGACTGAGTTTTGAAATTACAAGTACAGAAGAATGAAAGTTACATTGAGAAGCACGCATACACACAGGTTCTGTGTAATACTCAAAATGTAAGGTGCAGGAATAGGGAGGACTGTTTTCTATATTGGGAACAAACATTTAGTGAGTGTTCTTTACATTTCAGATTTCCAAAGATGAACCGTGTCAGGTTGGTGACGTGAATTCATGCGGATCCTGTTCAACCAACCCTCATGAGGTAATTTTGATCTCCAACGACCAACTTATTTTCTAAAATAGAGTTTTTGATATGATATTAAGTACTGTTCAAACACACAAGTCTTGTGTAACACTTGATATGTAAGCTGCATAAAAGGGGGGAACTGA
>NW_015122622.1:0-817 GCF_001443285.1 Poecilia latipinna
CACTTATTCATGTTTTTAATTAGATTTGATTAAGAACCAGATTTGTTCTTTGTAATTTCTGTCCAGTAAAACTATTAATCTATAAATCAATAGACAGGTCTATATAAAGATATAATCCATGTTTCTGTCTCATATTTGTATGGCATTAAAAGGAACTTTTGTTTTTCCACTGAAAGCTCTGGTTTGCACAATAAATGCCATGTGGGTAAAGTTTTATGGATGATACTCTGATGTCCCATTCTCCTGAAGGCAGCACAGAGCTGCACCACCAGAAACTGACAAACACTGAAGAGAAGAAGGGCTGTGATTAATGTAGTTACAGTTCTATCCATGTTTTAATGCTGCAGAGCTCAGTCGGTTTGCAAATAGTTCAAAGTTTAAACTGGCATGTTGAACATCTTTTATCTGGTCATATTGTGCAATATTTAACAACTAGAAAATGGCAAAGAATAAGAATATTGTTTCCTCTGATTGGCTGCTGATAGGCCTACAGATTTTAACTTGAATGTTCATTGCATTTTTTGTAAACACCCGTGAAAATAATTTCTATTCCCATGGCTTTTTTGTTCTCTGGGAAATTATTTTGATGATAAATACAGAAACAAGCATAAAAATCAAAACATCTACAATAGTGATAGTAATATTAATAATAAGATAATATTCAGTGCAAAGTATTCTGCAAATTCCTTGGTGGGGGGCAGTGAGGGACCTGGATAAGGGCTGGGGGGGCGCTGGCCCGAAAAAGGTAGAGAAACACTGATCTAGACCTTTATAGATCTAGAGCTTCCAGAAGTTGTTTTAGTTTGAGGTTTCTCAT
>NW_015122623.1:0-817 GCF_001443285.1 Poecilia latipinna
TGCAGTTGTATCAAGCAGAAACAACCAAACAAGCTTCAGAAAGCACCAATGGGCTCAATAACAACCAGCAGCCCTTTTGAGCTCATTTCTATAGATTATTTGCACCTTGATCCAAGCAGAGGTGGTTATGAGTACATTCTGGTTCTGGTTGATCATTTTACTGGCTTTGCACAAGCCTATGCAACTGAGAACAATTCAGGCAAAACGGCAGCTGAGAAGAGTTTTTATGACTTTATTCCCACTTTGGCTACCCTGAAAAGTTACATCATGACCAGGGAAAAGAGTTTGAGAACAACGTGTTCCACCGACTCCAACAACTAGCAGGAATAACCCATTCTCGAACAACTCCATATCATCCAGGGGAACCCAGTTGAGCGTCTAAACCGAACTCTTCTTCAAATGCTCCGCACCCTGCATGAGGAAAAAAGATCTGAGTGGAAAGACCACCTGCCCCACATAGTTCATGCATACAATTGTACTAAAACACGAGTCTACAGGTTACTCACCTTTCATTCTTCTGTATGGCAGAGATCCCCATTTGCCAGTTGATTTGTTTTTTGATTTGAAATCTGAAGAAAAGCAACATTCTAGATATGAGTATGCACAAAAATGGGCTTCACGGATGCAGGAGACCAGTGTTGTGGTACTCGAAATTGGTCTTGGTCTCGAGACCGGTCTTAAGACCATTTTTTGATGGTCTCGGTCTCGTCTCGGACTCGACCGCATTTGGTCTCGGTCTTGTCTCGGTCTCGGGCGCTGAGGACTCGGCATTTTATTTCAAGACCAGTCAAGACCGCAACTGTGAAAATGCCACTAA
>NW_015122624.1:0-816 GCF_001443285.1 Poecilia latipinna
CAGAAGCCCAAGTTCACTGGAAATTTACCTGTAACTTTCAAGAGTTTATCAGACATAAGCAATTAGAATATTTTCTTTTTGCAGCCAGAACAATAATTGTGGAAAATATTTCTCTGGTTTGAACACAAGGACAGAAGCAGCAATGTTCAGCTGTGAAAAATGTCCTCATAGCGCCATCTGCTGGAGGAAAATACTCACAGCAGATAAATATCATTTTGACATTTATTGAACACATCACTGATATTGCAAACTCAAAGCTTAATTGCAATAAACAAAACTGATGCAAGTCAATAAGACCTTTATTGACAACCAGACAGATGTAACACTGAGGAAGTCTTACCAATAATAATAAAACAAAAACTACAATGATGACTTTCCTCTGAAATCCAGAACATCGTCTGATGAAGTATTGGGCTTTATCATGTTTTAATGTGTCGCTATATTAGTTTATTTATTCTTTTGGTGAATAAAAAAAAGTTATGACTTTGTTTTAGTATATAGAAAATGTTATCAGCAACATGTTTTACAGCTCACATATTAGCCTAGCAGAACCGGCCGGCACCGCCCCTTCATGCATGTCAGTGATTGGTTCCTGTGCTGCTCAGAACTCTGTGTCCGTTTTTAAAAGAGAAAAGCTGTTTGCAGCAACGTTCAGCTGTGAAAAATGGAAGTCAATTCCAGGAATTGACTTCCTGGAAATTAAGCACATTCATTTTGAGGTGATCACAGAACATTAAAGAGTGTTCAGCTGAATATTCACTAGAAGACTGAAATGAAAAGTTCTGTGTTTATTGTTTCTATTCTTCTTCAGTTAAA
>NW_015122625.1:0-816 GCF_001443285.1 Poecilia latipinna
ACACAAAAAGAGAGATGAGTCCATATCAGTCCTTACAATGATGCTGATATTAACCAGGCTAATATTAGCAGCCTCTTGGTCTTGCAGTATGGCATTGTGTATCTCTGTTCAGAAAGCAAAAGAAAGAATTCTGGTCACAAAGGATGGCATGGATCAGCCAAACTAATTCTTTAACGACCTGGAATTAAAGAGATTACTCAAATCATTGAGAGATATGACAGGAAATTTACAGCAAACCTTGACAATACTTTGCAAACAGTTCTTTTGATGGGAAGTGACTGTGCCAACAGATAAAAGGAAATGTAAGAATGAATTCAATAAAATCAGAATAAAACATTGTCATGGAAAAAAACTGACATTAAAGGTACATAGCTTATGATAAAACTTGCACACATTTGTAATGGAAATGCAGCTAGTAATGTATTAAGAGGTGCTGTGCGAAAGAATTTATACGCCTCTTTAACCCTCTATGGTACGCACATGGGTGCCATAAAGGGGGGAAAAGTTAGGACAATTCCAAGGACAACTGGCAAGACTTAACAAGACTGTCAATTTGTAACCTAGTTTTTCTCCAAGAGAGGTGAGTAGACTGTGTGAGATTATCAACCATTTAGCATAGTTAGCTTAGCGACAGACTACTCTTTGCCTCCATTTCACTAGCATTTACTGAAATAAAAGTTATCAACATATTCATATATTTAACTTGCTCCTGTACCTCTTATCACACTTAACAACAGGTGAGTCAGTCAGCAGCAGCTCTAACTACCATAATAGCGCTGCATAAATCTTAAGAAATCCGATGGCCACAGCTAACTC
>NW_015122626.1:0-816 GCF_001443285.1 Poecilia latipinna
TTGGCTAACTGATTTATTATGTGTTCTGATTGGCTAGCTGATTAATGCTTTTTCTGATGAGCTAGCTGATTAATGCTCGCTCTTGTTGGCTAGCTGATAAATTATTTTATCTGATTGGCTATCTGATTAATGCTGGTTCTGATGGACTAGCTTATTGATGGCTCAGATTGGATAGCTATTTAATGCTTTTTCTGATGAGCTAGCTGATTAATTTTCGCTCTGATTGGCTAGCTGAATAATTTGACCTCAGACTGGCTAGGTTATTAATGTTGGTTCTGTTTGGCTAGCTTTTTGCTGGCACTGATTGGCAACCTAATTAATGCTCGCTCTGATTGAATAGCTGATGAAATCTAGCTGTGATTAGCTAGCTGATTAATTCTCCCTCAGATTGGCTAGCTGTTTAATGCTGGTTCTGTTTGGCTAACTTATTGCTGGCACTGATTGGCTAGCTAATTAATGCTTTTTCTGATGAGCTAGCTGATTAATGCTCGCTCCGATTGGCTAGCTGATAAATTCTTTGTTCTGATTGGCTAGCTGATTAATGCTGGTTCTGTTTGGCTAGCTTACTGCTGGCAATGATTGGCTAGCTGATTAATGCTTTTTCTGATGAGCTAGGTGATTAATGCTCGCTCTGATTGGCTAACTGATAAATTCTTTGTTCTGACTGGCTAGCTGATTAATGCTGTTTCTGTTTGGCTAGCTTATTGCTGGCAATGATTGGCTAGCTGATTAATGCTTTTTCTGATGAGCTAGCTGATTAATGCTCGCTCTGATTGGCTAGCTGATCAATTCTTTTATCTGATTGGCTAGCTGATT
>NW_015122627.1:0-815 GCF_001443285.1 Poecilia latipinna
CAGTATCTTACCGGACCGTTATCAGACCTATATCGTACCGGACCGGTATCAGACCGGACCGGTATCGGACCGGACCGGTATCAGACCGGTATCGGACCGGACCGGTATCAGACCGGACCGGTATCGGACCGGTACCAGACCAGCATTGGACCGGACCGGTATCAGACCGGTATCGGACCGGTATCAGACCGGTATCGGACCGGACCGGTATCAGACCGGACCGGTATATGACGGTATCTGACCGGACCGGTATCAGACTAGTATCGGACCGGACCAGTATCAGACCGGTACCATACTGGTATCAGACCGGTTTCGGCACCGGTACCGGACCGGTATCAGACCGGTTTCAGACCTGACTGGTATCGGACCGGTATCCGACGGTATCTGACCGGACCGGTTTCAGACCGGACCGGTATCAGGCCGGTACCAGACCGGACCGGTATCACACCGGTATCAGACCAGCATCGGACCGGACCGGTATCAGACCAGTATCGGACCGGACCGGTATCAGACCGGTATCGGGACCGGTATCGGGACCGGTACCGGACTGGTATCGGGACCGGTACCGGACCGGTATCAAACCGGACCGGTATCACACCGGTATCAGACCAGCATCGGACCGGACCAGTATCAGACCGGTACCGGACCGGTATCAGACCGGACCGGTATCAGACCGGTATCAGACCAGTATCGGACCGGACACCAGTATCAGACCGGTACCGGACCGGTATCAGACCGGTATCGGGACCGGTACCGGACTGGTATCGGGACCGGTACCGGACCGGTATCAAACCGGAACGGCATCACACCGGTAT
>NW_015122628.1:0-815 GCF_001443285.1 Poecilia latipinna
CCACTTCTTCCAGCTCCTCCGGGGGAACCCCAAGGTGTTGCAGAGAGACATAGTCTCTTCAGTGTGTCCTGGGTCTTCCCTGGGGCCTCCTCCCTGTGGGATGTGCCCGGAACACCTCACCAGGGAGGCGTCCAGGAGGCATCCTGACCAGATGCCCGAGCCACCTCAACTGGCGTCTCTCGACGTGGAGGAACATCGGTTTTACTCTGAGTCCCTCCCAGATGACTGAGATTCTCACCCTATCTCTAAGAGACAGCCCAGCCACCCTACGGAGAAAACCCATTTTGGCCGCTTGAATCTGGGATCTCGTTCTTTCGGTCATGACCCAAAGCTCATGACCATAGATGAGGGTGGGAACGTAGATCGACCAGTAAATCGAGAGCTTCGCTTTCTGACTCAGCTCCCTCTTCACCACGACGGACCGGTACAGCGCCCTCTTCACAGCAGACGCTGCCCCAATCCGCCTGTCAATCTCCCGCTCCCTTCTTCCCTCATTCATGAGCAAGATCTCCAGATACTTAAACTCCTCCACTTGAGGCAGGACGAGCCCTCTGACCCGGAGAAGGCACTCTACCCTTTTCCGGCTCAAGACCATGGCCTCGGATTTGGAGGCACTGAGACTCATCCCAGCCGCTTCACACTTGGCCGCGAACCGCTCCAGTGAGAGCCGCAGATCACGTTCCGATGAAGCCAAAAGGACCACATCATCCGCAAAAAGCAGAGATGCGATCCTAAGGCCACCAAAACGGATCCCCTCAACACCTCGGCTGCGCCTAGAAATTCTGTCCATGAAGGTAATGAACAGAATCGGTGAC
>NW_015122629.1:0-815 GCF_001443285.1 Poecilia latipinna
ATGTAGCAAGTCTGTAAAAAAAGGTGTATATTTCACCTCAAATCCATCCTCATTATATATGTATATTTGTTGTTCTTAGTTTCTGAATTTTATTTTGGTGGTGACGCTTTTATTTTCTTGCTTCCTGTTTGGCGTCATATCCTGTGCGTTCCCGCTGCTCTCCTCAGTTTGCGCCGAGCTGCGCTTGGGAGAGGTAAGCGTATAAAGTTGTCTTCTGTTTAAGTGTTAAAATATTCGAAATGTTCTTAAAACTATGTTCACTAAGCTCACAACTTGTTATATTTTGTTGTTAAATTGTTTTATGTGTAGCGCAGCACATTATTGGGTATTTAATTCCCACATTAAAGACAATTATCGAGTTTACCATCCAAACGCTTTTATTTTTGTTCTTTTGGTTGGTTAAGGTCTGTGTGGGGAGGCCGGAGCCCAGGAACTGCTGTGCTGAATGCATTTTTATTTTGAACAGGTATGTGAGTTGCTTTAAATGTCATCTGGATGTTAAATTGATGTGTTTAGTATATTTTCATATTGTAGTAAAGGATTCTTTTTGTTGTTTATTTGATTTGAACAGTGAAAGGTGTGGCTATTGAGCAGATTATTCCTATTTGAGTTTTATTTTAATTGTTTTGACATTTTACTTATTTGCTGACCTTAAGTTTTGGTTGGTTGTGCCACATTCCTGCCTCAGTTCACGCCGAGCTGCTCTGGGGAGAGGTCTGTGTTGGGAGGCCGGAGCCCGGGAACTGCTGTGCTGAATGCATTTTTATTTTGAACAGAATAAACCTGCCTTCCTGCTACAACACACCGTGGGTCCT
>NW_015122630.1:0-815 GCF_001443285.1 Poecilia latipinna
CTGTCAGTGTCTGTTGTATTTCATTACATCTCTGCTTAAACCGCTGAAGCAGAAACGATACTTCAACGTTTTCCGTTATCTGACAAGAAGCAAGTCTACTCCACTTTATTCACCAAAAACGTTTTTTTAATTCACCAAAAACTGTTCTGTAATCTGGAACGTTCGCTATGTTCAGCTCCAGTAGCGATGCGCAAGGGGCAATTGTGTCATGCGTCACAGGCAAAAGGTCAAAGGTAACAAGGTGACCGGCTTATTATGTTGTACAAATAAATAAATAAAATAAATAAATAATAATAATTTTAGTACATGTTATTATGTGTCAGAAGAGGGCTTATGAAATAATAATAGCAAAAAATAAAAATAAAAAAGTTTGACCAAAAGGGCACTTGGGGGCAAGGAGCAAAAGGGGCAGGTGCTCAAGCACTCCCCTCTGCACGTGCCTAATACTGTAAAGATATTTTTAATGCTAGCTTGAATAAATTTTCAGATAGAAAAAACTATTAATATTGGGGAAGACTTGTATATTCTGCTGGCTCTTACGGGCTTGCAACAGAATGTGAGCCAGTGACTAAAACGAACGTCGTCTACTCTACGCCATAACTGACACTTGATAAACGCTGAGAAAAGCTAGCTAGGCTATAGCAGCCATATGATAGCAGCTAGCTACTCCGTTGGGTCGCATTGAAGATGTGTACCCGCGGCATTTGCCTGACAGAAAATTTAGGCAAGAATTTAAAAAAAAAAAAAAAAAAAAAATTTAGGTAGCCCTCCCCAGAAAAAAAGAAAAAAGACCAAGGGTTTTAAAAGCCCAATTT
>NW_015122631.1:0-815 GCF_001443285.1 Poecilia latipinna
AAGTGTCATGGAGGCATCAGCCTCATGACATTAACACTGACATGAAAAATAATATTGAAGAAATAAATATATCAAATCTAATTAAAAACATAAATAAGTGATAAGTTATTTACTGTTACGGTCTGTAAGATATATTTATTCTCAGTACTGGATGTGGTCTCAACAAACCCATGGCACTTCAACTATATTATTTTACCTTTTATCTGGAAATAGTGTCTGTTTATTCTTGTATTAATTATTGATCGAAAGGTCTTGCCATACCAGTTTATTCCTCTGGATTTACTTTAGTTTCTTAGTTTATTCTTGCATTTTGTTCTTCATTCATTTCCATTTTCATCTGATTAGTATTATCCTCTCTTGGTTTATTGCTATGTCCACTTTAGTTTCTTTCCTGTTGCGATATATGATTTATTTTATCGTTTATTGACCATCAGTAATCTTCACTCATCACCTGCTGCGCCGCCTAATCGTCATGTTTCACATCATGTGTTGATTTTCCACTGTTCAGCGTCCGATTCTCTGTTTTTATGCCATAATTCACTTCTACTTCGTCGCTCCGTTTTATGTCCCGCTTCTCCTGTTTCAGAGTTTTGCGCGATGTGCGCGTCTTTATTATTTTAACCCCCTAAGGTGCAGGGCGGTCGGGAAGCGTATCGATGGGGAAAAGGCAGACTGACATAAACCTTTTAAAACAACGGAAACAATTTCGGTATTCTGATTATTGAAATTTAAAAGTGCTGTGGTACCGTTGTTCTATCACACCCGCTTCATACCGGACCACTTACAGCACCGGTGTTAACTACAAAATTACAAAA
>NW_015122632.1:0-814 GCF_001443285.1 Poecilia latipinna
GCATTAGAGTTAGCTAGTGATATATACTGAGTTGGTGTAGCACTTTGGCCTTTGTTGCTAATATGTACTATGTTGATATTGTGTGCTATCGTTAGCTAGTGGTAAATACCAGTGTGGTGTACAACATTAGGGTTAGCTAGTGATATATACTGAGTTGGTGTAGCACTTTGGCATTAGTTGGTAATATTTGCTATGTTGTTATTGTGCTGTAGAATTAGCTAGACGCAAATGCCATGTTGTAGCGCTTTACAGCTAGCTAGTGATAAATACTGAGTTGGTGTAGCTCTTTGGCATTAATTGCTAATACGTACTATGTAGATATTGTGTGCTAGCGTTAGCTATTGGCAAATACCAGTTTCTGGAGGGCATTGGAGTTAGATAGTAATAAATACTGAGTTGGTGTAGCGCTTTGGGATTAGTTGCTAATATGTACTATGTTGGTTTTGTGCGCTAGCATTAGCTAGTCGTAAATGCCATGTTGTTGTAGGGCATTACCATTAGTTAGTGATAAATACCGAGTTGGTGTAGCGCTTTGGCATGAGTTGCTCATATGTGCAATGTTGGTATTGTGTTCTAGTGATAGCTACTGCTAAATACCATGTTTGTGCAGCATGTTAGCATTTATTTCTGCTAAATATAATAAGTACTATGTTAGTATCGTGTGCTAGCATTAGCCAAAGCTTAATACCGGGTTGGTGTTTGAATAAAACCTCCAGAACCTGGTGTGAGTGTGTGGCTGGACCCTGAGAGTGAATGTACCTCGATCAGAGTCCTGAAGTTTCCATGTTGGACAGAATGTGTGTGTGAGTGTGTG
>NW_015122633.1:0-814 GCF_001443285.1 Poecilia latipinna
GGTCACATGACTGCTTCATTTGCGTGTAGGTTTTCAAAATAAAAGCGTGATGAGCCGTGCTGATTCATGGCATGGGTTATTGAATTTGATCGTGCATCAAAGGGGTATTTGTCTTCAGCAGTGGCTGAAATATAATAAACATTTTATAGTTCATGTGTATTAACGACTTTGATGATGGCACTCATCAAAATGTAATGTTTGTTACAGGTTTTCTCAATTATTGATATGGTATATTTTGTGTGTTTTTTCTTATTATGTAAAGCACTTTGAAACTGCATTGTTGCTGAAATGTGCTACACAAATAAACTTGATTGACATGGAGCCAGCAAGAAGAAAACATCTGACATCTGGGAAGACTTTGAGATGTTCTCTCACAAGATTCTTAAATAAAAAGAATTAACCCCTTCACCTCCAAAATTCACACCTTCTTGAAATTTCCAATATTTCTTTGTTCTGCAAAGATATATAAGTCTTGAACAGCAGAAACAGACTTAAAGTTGTTGGAAGAGTAAAATTCTGGCCTGATGAGTCAAAATATAGGGGATCAGAGAGTCAACTAGGAAGTCAAGAAAAAGAATTTTTGAAGAATTTTAGTTTTTCAGGAGACAAATCAAAACTCAAAGAATACTGTCTGCCCCAACAAGCACTGCACTCCGAATACACTAAAACAAATGTCTATTGTCAAGTCAGTCAATGACAAAACATCTACTGACAGTCAACATACACCAGGATTGGCTACAAATAATTTTAATGACTAAAAAAGATTAGTTAAGTAGGATTTTATTGACTCTCATTACTAAACATGAGTTTGACA
>NW_015122634.1:0-814 GCF_001443285.1 Poecilia latipinna
CAAAAAACTAAGGGTACTACTTTGTGTCAAATTTTAATTAATCGAGTTTGATGGATTAAAATGCCACGCCCAAATCAAAATCGATGTTATCGCACACAAACATCTGTTTATTTACGTCATAAAATGCTTATCGCACACAAACACCTGTTAAATCTGCGTCATAAAATGCTTATCGTATAAAAACATATGTTTTGATTTAAATTAAGTTCTTATCAATAATAAAACAGGCAGCATTCTGGAATATTCTCTCTCTTGCATCATATTAAATTAAGTTATCAATGTAAAACAGACAATGTTCTGGAATATTCTCTCTCTCTTGCATCATAGAATTTCTTATCAATAATAAAACAGACAGCATTCTGGAACCTTCTCTTTTGCATCATAGAATTTCTTATCAATAATAAAACAGACAGCATTCTGGAACCTTCTCTTTTGCATCATATAAATCAAGTTCTTATCAATAATAATACAGGCAGCATTCTGGAACCTTCTCTTTTGCATCATATAAATCAAGTTGATATCAATGTAAAGCAGGCAGCATTCTGGAACATTCTCTTTTATATCAAATGGTTAATAAGGGGTCAGGCCCTCTTTGTGACTTTTGACCCAGTTATACCAATGCAACTCCTCCTCACGCAGATAGACTCCACCCCCAACTGCTTTTATCTTCCTGCTCCTGGCAGATTCCCCAGCCCACTTTTATGAATCAGCCAATAGAGATAAAGGGGTGGGATTTCTGTTTTTCTGCTTTAAATCATTTTTCGGAGGCCCTGTCATTCTACTTGTTGCATTTGTTAGAGGAAGATCCACTTTG
>NW_015122635.1:0-814 GCF_001443285.1 Poecilia latipinna
AGCTTGTTGTGACCATTTCCCCTTAGTGCTGCGAGTGTGAATGACAAGTGAGTGAGCGTGCTGCACTGCTGTTGCCAATCCAACTTCTCTGGTTGTGTGCTGCCAAAGCAGCCCAACAGACTGCCAGGCCCATCCTGCACACTGACCTGATCTTGCGACTCTGGACTCCCTCTCCGCAAGCTGGCAAGTCGTCCACAGTGTTGATGGTGCAAATGGACCAGGGCTCGATCCGCCACTCGTACTGGCCACACTCCCTGTTGCACGGCACAGCCTCATACACCTAAATGCATGCATGAGCAAACAGACACACACACAAACACAGATGTGAGCAGAATGAAGGAGAAATGCATGAGAAATAAAACCAAAATATGTGAGATTTAAAAAATAAATCATGCATATAAATCAGACAACATAGACATATAAGGTATCCACTTGTGTCACTGTTTTATGTTATGAGCAGAAAATATTCAACAAGACTTTCAAAGATTTTTTTTTTATGGAATTGATCAGGAATGAAAGACTCCTGCTCTCAACAGAGGCCGTTTCTTCCAGCCTAACAAGAGAGCTGATGCCTTTAAGAGCCTGTTTTCTGTGGCATGCAAATTCATAAAGCTCAGAGTGTAAAGCTATGTTTCAAAGGCTGCAGTAACTTTTCTTTTCTGTGCCACAATGTGGAATGAAATGTTGCAGACCTGAACAAAAGATCTTCACAAAGACATCTCAGTCACACAGTTCTTTGTGCATCTCATTTCAATCAAACCCCTAAATGCAAACCAGTGATTCTTGAGAACAGGGACAAAATGGGTTTTAATTT
>NW_015122636.1:0-814 GCF_001443285.1 Poecilia latipinna
AGGAGGAGATAGATCAGATGTGACGTCTATGAAAAGGAGGAAATGGCGGATTTTAATCCAAAATGGCCGACTTCCTGTTGGGTTTGCACCATGGCTCCAAGAGACTTTTTTGTAGGTCCTGACATTATACACATGTGTACCAAGTTTCATAATTCTAGGTTAAAGCATGGCTTGGGGCTGATTATTTAAAAAATTCTAGGGGGCGCTGTAGAGAAATTAGGCCACGCCCATCAACGACTGTTATGGATTCCTGTTCGGGGATGAATAAGGATGCATCCTAGTGAGTTTGGTGCAGCTCGGCTGAAACATTTGGAATCTAGGGCCAAACGTATGGCGGCGGCGTTCCCTCTGCTTCGCCGCGCTGCCATGGCCACGCCCTCTACTGAAAACTCTTGGCGGTTTAAAGCAAGTGAAACCAACATGTTATCTGTCATCCAACACAGAATCATCTTGATTAGGTGAAGAGAGCCTTAGATGGAGCTTTACAAGTCAAAAAAAGGCACTTCCTGTTATGAGGGGGCGGGGCTTAGATGACGACAGGCTATGACGACATAGGATCGTCAGGCATCCCACCAGGATCACTCATGTCAAGTTTGGTGCAGCTAGGCTCAAAATTGTGGAATCTAGAGCCAAACGTATGGCGACGGCGTTACAGGTAACTTCGCCACGCCGCCACGCCCACCTGCTCCATCAAAACCAAACAGGGTTGGAATCCATAACACACCAACATGTTTTCTGTCTGTGGACACAGTTTTGAAATGAATTTTTTTTTTTTTTTGAAATGAAATTTTATTCGAACATGATACAAATATAA
>NW_015122637.1:0-813 GCF_001443285.1 Poecilia latipinna
TTTTTAATTAGAGCAGTTAGAGTGTGATCCAGATGCCAAAAAATGGTGAAAATTGAACTTTACTGAGTTTTCACAAATCAGATAAAAGTTTCACAACTCCCAAACATGGTTCTAAATATTCTGTTCTTAGTTGAGAATAATCCAGTTGAAGTTTGGAGAGTCTAGCTGTCGTAGTTTTGGAAATAGAGCAGTTCTCGTGTGACCAAGATAAAAAAAAGTGGTGAAATAACCCTTTTTTAAAGTTTCACAAATCAGAAAAAAGTTTCACAAATCCCAAACATGGTTCTAAATATTCTGCTATTAGAGCAGAATAATCTAGTCCAGGTTTGAAGTGTCTAGGAGTTGTAGTTTTTTAATTAGAGCAGATCCAAGGCGATCCAGATGCCAAAAAATTGTGAAAATCAACTTTTATTGAAGTTTCACAAAGGTTTCACAAATCACAATCATGGTTGTAAATATTCTGCTGTTAGAGCAGAATAATTTAGTACAAGTTTCAAGTGTCTAGGTGTTGTTTTTTTTTAATTAGAGCAGTTCTAGTATGAAAGACATGCAAAAAATGGTGATAATCAAACTTTATTGAAGTTTCACAAATCAGAAAAGGGTTTCACAAATCCCAAACATGGTATTCATTCAGCTTGAAGCGGAGAATAATCCAGTCCAAGTTTCAAGTCTCTAGGTGTAATAGTTTTTAACTAGAGTTGATTAAAGATACGGAAGGTAGTGAAAAATTAAGTGGAATCGCCCTTTAGCTATTGGAAACTGGAATTGGAAACCAACTTCAGCTTCGTCTCAATACATTTGAACATCATTGAA
>NW_015122638.1:0-813 GCF_001443285.1 Poecilia latipinna
ACTGAACAATACTGGAAAGGCATATGGGAAAGGGAGGCGTCCCACAACAGCAATGCACAGTGGCTAATCTTTCTACGAGAGGACCACAGCAACCTCCCTGAACAAGCCCCAGTAACCATCACTGTGGCAAATGTCCAAGAAAGAGTCTCGGGTATGAAAAACTGGACAGCACCAGTGCCTGACATGATCCATGCATACTGGCTAAAGAAACTCACTGCCCTCCATGAGCGACTGGCGCACAATCCTGATCCAGAAGGATCCCTCAAAGGGTTCAGTCCCATCCAAGTATCGGCCAATAACCTGTCTCTCTACAACATGGAAGCTCATATCAGGCATCATAGCGGCTAAGATAAGCGGACACATGGATAAATACATGAGCACGACACAGAAGGGCATCGGCATAAATAGTAGAGGAACTAAACACCAACTCCTTGTAGACCACACAGTCGCCCGAGACTGCAAAACCCGACACACCAACCTTGGCACCGCTTGGATTGATTACAAGAAAGCCTATGACTCAATGCCACACACCTGGATCATTGAATGCTTAGAGATGTACATCAATAGGACTCTAAGAGCCTTCATTGCAAACTCGATGGGGCCAACCGAAGCCAACCGAAAACCACTTGCACAAGTGTCCATCAAATGTGGCATATACCAAGGAGATGCTCTGTCCCCACTGCTGTTCTGCATAGGCCTGAACCCCCTCAGCCAAATCATCAACAAGACTGGCTACGGATACCGACTTAAGAATGGGGCCACAATCAGTCACCTCCTCTACATGGATGACATCAAGCTGTACGCCAAGAGCGA
>NW_015122639.1:0-813 GCF_001443285.1 Poecilia latipinna
AAACACACCCCAGACAAAAGGTTGACTTCCCTCATTAGCAGCAACTCAGTTCTGTAGAGGCTTATAGTGAGTCAATGATCCAGATGTGTTAGAGAAGGAACCATCTAAAGTTGCACATGGTAACTCTGGAAAACTAGACTTGGGCAGCCCTAGCATAAATGTATAAAAATAACACTTCATAATGTTAAATAACTGATTTTATGTATTGAAGTTTTAAATATTAAATTTGAGTTTCCATTGAAGTAAAATTACTGCTCAGTTTAAAAATTACAATATTTAAATCAGTGTTTAAAGGTAAGAAAACAAATGATAAAAACAAGTCACATGGGCAGACATTATAGACTTTACGCAAAGATTTAGTCTCAGAGGCAACTGAAATCCTCATGGACTCTGAACTAAATGCGTCTTTCTGACCGGGAGCTGACAGCGTGTTGAAGAGTTATGGACCGGACGCTTTGGAGCGTCTGGTTAGGAAGCGCATTACAAACCTTTGGTTGAAATGGTGCGTTAAATTCAAGTCTCCATTACAGACCAGAGAAAACTAAAGAGAATGCAACACTGTGTTAATCCATTTGAGGAGCCGGCAGTTTATCTTGAGGAAATAAATGACGATGCAGAAGTTAATTAGACTGTAACATGCGCAGTCCGCTGCTCAACCACTGCGGAGGCAGTTACGTTACGCCACTGCGAAGAATTAAAAACCGCTGGGAGTAACTCATCCAGCGGATTTAACAAATGGAGCCTTCTTGGTGGACGTTACCCAGGAGAGCGGCGCTCTGGAGGAGCTGCAGACGTGACATCTGTCCGTTTCGG
>NW_015122640.1:0-813 GCF_001443285.1 Poecilia latipinna
GTAGGGGTTGCACCAATTAGTCGACTCGTCGATTCTTTTCTCTGCACTGACTTTTTTCTGGGCCAGTCGACTAGTCGCAATTACATGACTAAACAGATTTTTCCCAGAAAATGAAAGAAGGTGGACTAGGTGAGTTCGTCAGAAAGCTCAAATTGTATAAAAATGTAAATAATTTAATAATTACAAACTGTAAATTACAACATAGGCTACCGCAATAGGGGCGTTGCGCGGCGCGGTGGTTAGCGCGGCGCCCCGCATACAGAGCCCGGTAATCAGGAGTCCGACTCCCGTCCTCCATTCGCTGGGCCCAGGCCTCTCTCCGCTCTCTCTGCCCCCTTACAGTCAGATCGTTGTCAAATAAACTAGTGCCGAAAAAATCCTTAAAAAAATAAATAAATAAAAAAGACTACCGGAGTAATGTGTTACAACGCGTCATGATGTCAGGCTTTTTTATCCATCCAACTGATCAGCGTCACCCTGCGTATTGAAGCTTTTAACCTGGCAGCTTTACGCTCTTATAAAGATATGGTTTGACTACATCTGGAAACTAAGTCCAAGCTTCATCCTGAGGATCTGACAGAGGCGATCTCGGCCGCCGTCTGCATGTCGGTTCAGAGAGCCGCTGCTGAGTCAGCAGAGATCATGCTGCGCATCGGGCGGAGGAGCAGCAGGAGGAGCAGCAGGAGGAGCAGCAGGAGGAGCAGCAGGAGGAGCAGCAGGAGGTTTCGTTAAATTCAACTGTAACCAAACGGGATCCGTTCATAATAAGTTTGGTTTGTGATGTTCCAAAAGCACCATTGTGGTCAGTGTGAT
>NW_015122641.1:0-812 GCF_001443285.1 Poecilia latipinna
TTTGTGTGCTTTTTTTTTTTTAGGTTTTTGAACCAATCCAGTTTGGGATTAAAAGTGTTTATTTCTTTTTATCAAAGCAAAAAGTGTTGTCTGTTTCATATTTAGAGCTCACTGTTATTACAAATGTGTAATTTGTTCGTAAAAGTCAATTTATATTATGGAATACAACCCCTGGCAAAAAGTATGGAATCACCAGTCTTGGATGAGCACTCATTCAGACATTTCATGCTGTAAAACAAACTCAGATCAAAAACATGATACAATATTAAGGTCGTTCCAAAGTGCAACTTGTTGGCCTTCAGGAACACTCAAAGAAATGAAGAGAAAACATTGAGGAAGACAGTGAATGATACTTTTATTGACCAAACACAGGGAAATAAATATGGAATCACTCAATTCTGAGGAAAAACGGATGGAATCACTCAAATTGGAGGTAGAAAAAAAAGGACACACCCAGTCTATTTCCTTTCCCTAAATGGACACCTGCCCCAGATTAGATGTGCCCATTAGTCTGCAGTTAAAAACACCTGCAGTCATGACACCTTGTAGGGCTACTGGACAAAGTGGAGTGGCAAGAACCATGGCTCCAACAAGATAAATGTCCCTTTAAACAAAAGAGAGGATGGTGAAACCTCTTGAAGAAGGTAACCCTTCACACATGGTTGCTAAAGATGTGGGCTGTTCACAGTCAGCTGTATCCAAGATATGTACCAAATACAAACAGCCTGGAATGGTTGTTAAAGCCAAGCGTACTGGTAGACCAAGAAAGACATCAAAGCGTCAAGACAAACAACTTAAGGCCATTTGTCTTG
>NW_015122642.1:0-812 GCF_001443285.1 Poecilia latipinna
ATTTCAATCTTTGTGCTTATCTTAAAATGTATTTCAAGAAAAACAAAAATCGCTGTGGGGGGCAGGGTGCCGGAGGTTGATTTAGGGCTGGGGTCCGGATTCTCCAAATCTTGGAAAGGTATATTTTATAATGTTCCTTTTTTTAAGTCATGAAAGGAAAATTTGTACTTAATCAATATTATGATGAGGTAAAATATATAAGATGAAATAAACCCGCCATTCATCTCAGAAAAACATAAAGTTGAATTTTTAGGTCCCCCCGCCATTATTAGAACAATGGCTAAGTAGGAAGAAACAAATTAACAATAAAAATCAGCCCTTCATTACTTTGCCTGGAAATCAAAACCAGCCAAACTGGCTATATTGCTTTTATAGTTTTAAGCATTTCTTTCTTTCTTTCTTTCTCTTTCTTAAAGGTAGCAAATATTTAAATCATATTTCTCAAACTGTTTCGTTAAGATGAGTTTGAAACGGGAGGGAGTAGCTGAGCCATTACGAGTGTGGAGCCAAAAGCAGAGTTAGAGCAGAGCAGATATATATCAATAAATTAATTTAAAAAAAATAAAAGTATGCATTTATTTCTTACCATTTTCAACACATAGAGCCTTTAAAAATTACAAAATAAAATCTGAATATTTTTCTATAAGAACCCTGGTGCTTTGAATGTTAAGTTTAAGTTATGATATTTCCAAGATATTAATGTACCTGCATCAGGCAGGACATGGCAAAACTAAACAATGCTTTAAAATAAAGCAACTTAACAAGTTCTAATTTAAATATCACATAGCTTGTTTTAAGAACCACTACAATAA
>NW_015122643.1:0-812 GCF_001443285.1 Poecilia latipinna
ACTCCTCCACCGCTGTGTCCTGTTGTCAATGGCAACCAATGTCTCTGGTCTGGCGCCATTGCTTCGTATCTGAAATGTTTCTCTTTGTCCACATGGTGGCGCTCTAAGCTCTGACTAAAAGCTGCTCAGCAGTGAAAGTTAGTTTTTCTCCTTTCTGTCTTTATTCAGTTCTGATGTGAAAACAGATTTAAAATGTTTCCTTTAATGAAATGTGTTTATTTCTGATTATTAAATATTGATTTGATCAGTTGATCAGCAGCTTCATCTTGATGCTTCACTCAGTGATCTTCACTTTACATGAAACAGAATCAAGAAACATGAAATAGTTTAGTAACATTTGTCAGTTTAACGGCTTTTTATGCATAAATGTAGCATCTTTTATCAGATTCTGTTTCTACTTCCTGTTTATTTCACTTTTTTAATAAACTTTATTTATCTTTAAAGATAAAGATCAAATTGAGAGAAAAGTTTGAAAAACACTGAAAAAAGAGAAACAAGCAAAGTTGAAATTTTTATTAGCTCAGCAACAAAATATCAAACAGAAATTAAATTATTGAAGAAAATAATCTAAATGCTGATATGGTCAGTAATTTAACCATCCATTAGGACTGAAGACACAAACCAGAAATGTGGTTTAACAGAAATAAGTTCTAAACCTGAGTAAAACATGGATTTGTGCTGATTGGAAGGAATAAATAATTTAATGTTGAAATTATAATTAAAAATAAACATAAATGAGTGAATGAAAGAAAATTTAATCCTCATTTAATCAGAACAAATCTGGTCATATTTACTGCAGTTCTTGGAAGAAT
>NW_015122644.1:0-812 GCF_001443285.1 Poecilia latipinna
TGTCCTAACATACCATGAACTTCACTTTTTTTGCCACTAGTGGCTTTTATTTTGAAAGAAATCCAACAGAAAGGGGATGGAAAGAAGGTGGGTGGGGGAGTACATGCAACCGAGGAGTCACATAGCAGAGTTGTAGTCAAGACCACCGAACCCAAGACCAAGTCAAGACCAGCACCCCGCTACGTGACACAATAAAATTAAGTTTTACCTATCAAAATTGCTTCTCAAATTGATCTGAAAATACACATTCCCATAAAAATACCTAGATATTAAATACTTAGAGCTGAAATATATTTAACCAGTATCAATTAAAACTCATTTCAATCTATTTTGCTTTCATCGCTGTGCTACAATCCGCAGAGGTCTCATGCCATCCTTATAAAAATAACCCCCTGGGCGGTTGCCCATATTGCCCATGTCAGAAACCACAACTGAAGCATCGCAATTAACGGTAAATAACGTTCAACTATGAACACTGTCCAATGGCGCAACAAGAAACCAAGCAGAAGGAGCACCATGACTGTTCTCACCCTCCCTCCCACTGCGATGTTTGCCACCATGACAGGAGATGAAATCAATCAATGAGCATGCTCTGTGTTCATACGTTCAATTTTTACTTATTCGGCGATTAAATAAACGTGTGTATGTATGTGTTAGCTACTGCAGTGTACACAAGAACAAAGAACGGCTCCCAGTGAGGCTTCAGTCCTTAGGACTTAGTAAAGATCCGTCCAGAAGAATCGGATCGTTCCTGAATGTCATATTATTATATTCCACTTTGGTCACAGCGTTGTCCCATATATGCAGATCGG
>NW_015122645.1:0-812 GCF_001443285.1 Poecilia latipinna
TTTCTGAACGTAAAATAAACGACAAACTTGAACTAATTACCTCGTTCTTTGTGAGAATACGTCATTTACAACAAACATCAAACACGGTAAATATGTTTTATCGTGGCTTCTACCACGATAATTATGTGAAATTAAATTAATTGTCTAATATAAAAAATAGTTTGGTGCTGTCGGGCTCAGAGTCTGAGAGGCTTTTCCCCTATCAAAAAATTTTTTTTGCCTCTTATTTAGTGGAAATATTGATGTTGATGAGATTTAATAATAACCTTTTTCAACCTTTATAGCTCCACTGTTGAAAATGAGGCTCTAACATTCACAAATGACATTGAAATAAAATCCAGTCCAACATCTGGTTTGAGGTGATTCCTGTGGAACCTGTTGGAGGAAAAATATCCCAACTTCAGAAGATGAGCTTTAACCTAACAGAGCTCTGTGGTTCCTCCTATCAGTATGAGAGTCAGGGTGAGGAGGCGCCATGTTAGGAAGATGAACTGGAAGCTGCAGGATCTTCAGAACAAACAGGTCACGTTGCTAGGCTACTGATTATCCCTCTGTCTGGACACAGGATCAATAGAACCAGTTTAAAAGTTAAAATGAATGCTTATATGCCAGACATGGAAAACTGGGATGCACTCCATGCCATGAAGTTCAGAGTTTAGGCCTCATGGCATCTCAAGGTGTCAACATTGCAGCCAGTGGACTGAAGGAAATACAGCTTTATTTTGTAGCAATTCAAGAGCTACCAGCTTTTATCGCTTCGCAAAAAAATTAATCAGCACAGAAACTCCAAAGCACACAAAGAAGCAATATAT
>NW_015122646.1:0-812 GCF_001443285.1 Poecilia latipinna
AGGGACACTGAGGTTTCGGGCATTGAAAAACTGTTTTTCAGAACTCGTGAAGTGTCACTCAGTTTGTGCTACAAAACATTAAAATGTCATAAGCATCACTTACCAACTCTGGCCCAGGCCTGGGGAAGAGAGCTGGGTATCGAGATTACTGATGAAATGTGGAGCAGTATTTGGAACTCTGCCAGAAAAATTACTATTTGTAATCGCTCCTGGGCGTTGCAACTTAAATTACTACATAGAGGTCACCTGGCCCCAAATCGGGTTTCTAAGTTTAAACCAGGGTCCTCTTCCCTGTGCCCTAAATGCAAAATACATGAAGGCAACCTCACACATTGTCTCTGGTCATGCCCTAAAATCCAGTTATACTGGGAATCAATTCTGGCTGAGACTAGGAGAATTATCAAAACTAATATCGATCTTGATCCAGTATCTCTTCTCCTTGGTTTACCAAATAAACATATACAAAATCAAAACAAGAGTAAGTTGTATAATGTCCTTATTTTCTGCGCTAGAAAGAATATTTTGTTACAATGGATCTCTAATAAATCTCCTATTTTTGGGTGGAAGAAACTTGTTTTGGAATATATCCCTCTCGACTTTCTAACATGCCTAGTCCACTCTAAGACTGACACTTTTGGACAGATATGGAAACCCTTCTTGGACTATGCTGAAGGACACGTGTCTACCATCCTGTCTCGAGCATTTATAAATGCTTAGATGTGAACTATATACTGACGGAAATGTGTGCCCCCCCATCTTATCTTTTTTTTTTCTGCCTCCTATGGACTGTACCGCTGAGCCTTTGTTTTGTT
>NW_015122647.1:0-812 GCF_001443285.1 Poecilia latipinna
AATGACAATTATTACACTATATTAAATGAAATTACATTACATTAGATAATATTACATTACTTTAAATTACAGGGTTTCCCCCAGAAAACTTGCTAAGCCCGGTGGTGGGGGCGTCGAGGCGGTCCACCGGCGGTCCACCGTGTTTTTGTATTAAAAGATGTTAAGTTGACAGGAAATGTAAAATTATTACTGTGTAATTATATGTTACAGGAAAACATCTCCAGTGAAATGCTATTAAAACCTGCAACTAGTCTAGAAACAACAAATTTGCACTTCTGTTTAATCCAAATTAAGTCAGCAGTTCCATCAGGCCCCCAGGGCTTCAGGGGCCCCATAAACGCTAATATTTTAAAACAGACCACAGATACATAAATGTAACACTGGTTTATTGAGATGATCAATGCTGTTAAATTTGATTCAATTGTTTAGGCATAGATAAATCAAATTATTTTAAATTGTTTAACATTTAAATACAAGATTTTAAGGAGAAAGGTTTTAGCTTTCAAGTTTACTTTGTAAAACTTCAAAGAACAATATTCATAGGTAGATTGTTTTGTTACCATAGCTTTGCTCTGGTGCTGTGAGTTTAATCTTTGAATTTACAAATAAGGCCAATTAAACTACTCCCTTCTCCCATATTTCACTAAATCTAACACAGAAGCTGTTAGAGGTGCTGATGATTGTAGCAGCTAGAGGGACCCCTAAGTCAAAGTCTGCGCAGGGCCTCATGCAGCCTTGGGCCCTGCACAATGAGTAAATCCGCTGCACTGCGCAGAGATGCACAACAAACGGGAGTTTTGGCTTTAGTAGCT
>NW_015122648.1:0-811 GCF_001443285.1 Poecilia latipinna
GGGTTTCATCAACGTTAGACTTTGTTTTCTCCAGTTCTCTACAGTTGGGGTGAGGGCCACCACTTATTAAAAAGATGCATGAAAAATTAAATCTTGTCCTTTAACATTNCANCATCTGCCTGTATTGTTTTATTTGATGCTACTTGAAATGATCTAAAATGTATAATTACTTTTTCATCACATCACAACATACATCTTTACAGAAATGTTTTTGTATAGAATGACATGCAAATTGGTAAAGAAAAACATTTATGAAATAAAAACATATAATAAAAAACAGATTTCAATATGAGGTTAAAAATAATAAAAGCTGATATCAGGCATTTCTCATTGACTGTTGATTATTAATACTGAATCAATGAACACCCAGAGGATTTGATGAGTGAATTATTTTATAATCAAAAAATATTAGTGGAAAAATTCAAACGCTTGTCATGATTTATAAAAATTTATTGTAGAATGAAACTGATTTATATTTTTGATAAAATAATCCAGGTTTTGGTAATGGTTTTACATTGGCATCCATTCTTGCTTGATAAAAATCACTTGCCTTTGAAAATCTTGAAAAAGAAAAAACAGATTTAACAGAAATCTTGCATCACAAACCAAAACAAAACATCCGTAAAAGTCCAAACTTAAAGCAAGAATCTAGTGTCAGTAAAAAAAATAAAAATAAACAAAGAAAGGCACAAAGGAACTGGCAGGTACTCACCGGGTGTAACGTTTCGTCCTCGTCTGTCTGTTGAGCAGTCCAGTGGTTTGTCAGGCTATCACAGTTTATAAGCTCTCTGCTCAAACCACTTGTGACATC
>NW_015122649.1:0-811 GCF_001443285.1 Poecilia latipinna
GTCTTTCATACTCCTGCTAATTGATATGTATTACTGGACTGGACAGCGCCTATTGGTCGCTATGTGATTCATTGTGTCCAGAAAACCATTTTATCCCAATACAGGACAAGGAGAAATCTGTCACGAAAATATTAGTAGACCAATCATTTGTTATTAGATACAACTTAAAATAAATATTAGAAAACTGATGTTTGATAAATTCTCCATGATACAAATCTATAAACAGTTTAGTTTCTGTTAGTTCTGTCAAGATGCAAGAAGGGGCGAATTTCTATTTATATTGGTCAATCATTTTATTTTAAATATGCTGTAGGAGCCGTAGTTTGACGACTGTTGTAAATATCACCACGTTTTACAAACACAGGGGATTAGCTCAGTTTTTGTCGCTTGTTTTTAGGAATTGCAGTGGCTGCAGTGTGCCATAATAAAGGTACAATAAAGCTGATAAATAGGTGAAGAACCAAACTAGACAGAACCACTTCTGATTGTTTGCCAAGCCAAACATCCAATAAAAGTTCCACCAAGCCACTACTGAGGCACTGGGGTCATGTTTCTCGACACGGGCAAAAGAAGGTTCAATGTCCAAACTTATTGATTGTTCTTGGTGATTTATTTTCCTCTTTCACCAAACAATTACAGAGTTCAAACTTTCATTTGTTCTCATGCTACCACTCTTGCTCTGGTAAAAACCATCGGCCCCAAACCCAAATGCCTGCTGGTCCTTCACCAGGCCCCTACACTTATAGAAAGTGGACTGACCCACATTACTTCCTGTCTAAATTTAGAAAATAAATAAGAAAAATAATAAAAC
>NW_015122650.1:0-811 GCF_001443285.1 Poecilia latipinna
TTGTTGCGCAACTTGAAAACTTGAACTACCAGTGTCTAATTTTAGGACTTTGGTCGTTGAGTAAATGAGATAGTAATTTATCGGAGCCGCTCTGTTTTAGGGTTTTATCGTCTAACCTGGAGCGGCAATGAGAACTTTGGCCCCGCAGCAGGAGAAGCAGTGCAGCAGAGACTTGGACCTGATGTTGAAGTTCAGCAGAGCCGCCGGGCAGCCCAGCTTGGCCAAACCGAGCCAGGTCCACACGAAGCTGGGCTCGTTAGGCAGAAACAGGGCCACGGTGTCGCCCTCCTTCAGCCGGGCTTCAGCCTGCAGAGCCCGGGCCACCTTGTTGCTCTGCAGGTCCATCTCTCCGTAGCTGAATGCGCGCCCCTCGAAGTGGATGAAGATCTTGTTGGGTTGCCTCTTCACCGCGTCCAAGAAGCATTCCAGGATGCTGTAGAAAGGTTTGGACTTTGCGTACTTGGTGAGCCTGATGCCCAGCTTGAGGCTCCGCAGCATGTAGGCGCAGTCATCGCTGAAGTACGGGCAGAAAGTCCGGATGTATGCGAAGGCCAGGATGGCCAGGCCGGCCGCAGCGGTGAGCCACACGGACATGATGGAGGAGCCGCAGGACGGGCTGGCAGAGCGGCTGGGAAATGTTCAAACTGTGGAAAACTGAAATCCGACAAAGTTCATGTGTTTGATTGAGGGCGGCGCTCAGCTGGGTTCTGTCCCACTGATCCCTCCTTCAGGCCGGGGGAGGATCCAGTTGCCAGATCGGCTGGATTTCCTCTCTACTTGTTGCAAAACTGAACTACCAGAGGCGGGCAGA
>NW_015122651.1:0-811 GCF_001443285.1 Poecilia latipinna
CGCCTGACCTCCACTTTTCTTAATAACTTTCTTTATGGTTCTTTCAGCCTGGAGGAAATACAAACCGGATTCCAAAAAAGTTGGGACAAGTAGCAATAAGTGGCTGGAAAAAGGAAATTGAACATATAACAAACAGCTGGAAGACCAATTAACACTAATTAGGTCAACTGACAACATGATTGGGTATAAAAAGCTTCTTAGAGTGCCAGTGTCTCTCTGAAGCCAAGATGGTAAGAGGATCACCAATTCCACCATTGTTGCGCAGAAAGATAGAGCAGCAATACCAGAATGGTGTTACCCAGTGTAAAATAGCAAAGACTTTTAAGTTATCATCATCAACCATGCATAACATCATCAAAAGATTCAGAGAATTTGGCACAATCGCTGTGCGTAAGGGTCAAGGCTGTAAAACGCTACTGGATGCTCGTGATCTCCGGGCCCTTAAACGTCGCTGCACCTCAAACAGGAATGTCAAGGAAATGACAGCCTGGGCTCAGGAATACTTCCAGAAAGCATCGTCAGTGAACACAATCCACCGTGCCATCCGCCGCTGCCAGCTGAAACTCTACAGAGCAAAGAGGAAGCCATTTCTAAGCTCCACAAGCTCAGCCGTTTGCACTGGGCCAGGAGTCATTTAACATGGAGGGAGGCAAAATGGACGACTGTTCTGTGGTCAGATGAGTCACGATTTGAAGTTCTTTATGGATCACTGGGACGCCATGTCATCCGGACCAGAGAGGACAAGGATAACCCAGGTTGTTATCAACGCTCCGTTCAGAAGCTGCATCACTGATGGTCTGGGGCTGCATGA
>NW_015122652.1:0-811 GCF_001443285.1 Poecilia latipinna
TATGTCAGAGCCCAGCTTAACGTCAGCTGATAGCCCCGGGTTCTCAGACAACAAGGAGGGAAACAGTAACACAACACCAAGGGAGGACAATTCAGTTAGTTAGCTCTTTTTTTATTCCCCAACGGAATAAAATGCTCCGTTTTCTTGTTTGCATAAAATAACAATAAAAATATTAAAATGTCCAAATCAGAACAAACTAAAATCGTCCAAGAGGGCCAACATCCACAAAATCCAGTGAGGACGGCGAATCCTGCGCTCCGTCCAGCCTATAGTCACAGCCCCAGCGCCACCGCCTCCTGTGGTCGTTCCAGCCACTCTAGTTGCTCCGCGTAAAGCGCCGCCCGCTGGCGTCCTGTTAGGACAAAAACACCTGGCCAGAAGAGCGATCGCTGAACAGCGGATATTTTATCTGTCCCAGCGAGGGTCCCTGAGGACAATCAGTGGAAACGTTACTTACTGACCAGGGCAGAGTTCCCCCTCTGCCCGCTGACGGTCCGACACGTCGTTCCCACTGATTGTATCCTCTGCTGCCAACCACTGGCTCGTTCGGGGTCGCAGTCCTCCGTCACGAACCTTCCTGGATTCCCCTTTTTCTTCTCTTCTCCCCAACGCGAAGTCCTCTGCCTTTTAAAAGCCACAGCCAGCGTCTTGCAGGTTCCAGGTATGCTGCCTACAGGCACGCCCACCCCGCGCAGGTGACTGGAATCAACTATTAGTTCTCGGAGTCCACAGTGAATAAAAAACAAAACATGCAGCAAAAACACTCAATAAAAACCACACTTAAAAAGTAAAAACAAATTTCCACTGTGTG
>NW_015122653.1:0-811 GCF_001443285.1 Poecilia latipinna
TCTGTTGGAATGCTACTACTCAAGTAACCCTAGTCAGAGGGGCTACATGCAAAGACTGTGGGAGGAATGGTTACTTCGACATCCCCAGTCGACACTAACTGCCAAACAACTAGTAGCTCAGTGTTCCAACATCCGCAAACGGCAACTGCTATCACAACTTGAGATTGACGAGGTACAACACAAAGGGGAGGAGCCAGGACGCCAGGTCAGAAGGGAGTTAACTACAACTACCCGCCCAGAGACTGGGTATGTAGCCCCAGTAATGAACGAACCATCTGAGCTGAACGAGGCAGCAACTGACCTGAGAGAGAGAATCATGGCCCGAATGAACACCAGACAACCCCGACGCCAATTACAACGGCTGAGTGAAGTACCATCAGAAAGTCTCATTGAAGATGTGAATGCAGCATTGAGAACGATCCCTACCAACACCATAAATAGCAGAGGAGCCAAACACCAACTCCTTGTAGACCACACGGTTGCCCGAGACTGCAAAACCCGACACACCAACCTGTGCACCGCTTGGATTGATTACAAGAAAGGTGAAGACCACAGTGGTGCCTGTGGTCATCGGGGCCCTCGGGGCCCTCGGGGCAGTCAGCCCCAAACTGGAGCAGTGGCTCAAACAGATCCCAGGAACAACATCATCTCAGTCCAGAAATGTGCAGTTCTAGGCACAGCCAAGATACTGGAGGAGAACCTGAAGCTCCCAGGCCTCTGGTAGAGGACCCGAGCTCAGAGGATGAAAGAGACCACCCACGGAGGGTGAGAGGGGAATTTTTTTTTTTTTTATATATATGCCAATAAAAGC
>NW_015122654.1:0-811 GCF_001443285.1 Poecilia latipinna
AGAGAATCTTTCTGGAATGAATCCAGATTGATCTGGATGTACCAGAGCGCTGATGTGGGAAGACAATCGATTAGCTAAAACCTTAGCAACAATTTTCTGATCAGAGTTAAGCAGGCTCAAGGGGCGATATGATGCCACATTAGTAGGATCGCTATCCTTTTTAAGTAAAAGACAAATATTGGCATCGTATAGGGACTCAGGAAAATACCCGAGCTCAATGGAAAACTTGACCATACGCAGAATAAGTGGCAACACCATATCGATATGGAACTTGTAAAACTCAATTCCGAAGCAGTCAGGGCCGCAAGCCTTTCCACTAGGAAAAGAGCGGATTGCTGCCTTTACCTCCTCCAGAGTTACGTCACCATCTAGTTCCAGCCTGACGGCATCTGTAAGAGTTGGAATGTCCAATTGTTGAATAAAGGGTGTGATATCCTCTGTAGATGCAGTTGTATTAGATGCATAGAGTTTATTATAGTACTGAAAGAAAGTTTTATTTATTAGCTTATGACCTGTCAGAAGCTGACCTGAAGGAGAAACGATCTTATTGATAGCCGGCTCAGCCTGCATTCCCTTCAACTGCCTAGATAGTATTTTATCTGCTTTGTCTCCCAATTCAAAGTACCTCTGACGCAGCTTCTGAATATCTTTAATAACCCGCTCACCCAAAATGCAGTTATATTCATACTTTAACTTCACAATAGAAGAAAATATGTGGTCAGAGTTAGAGCTACGGAATGTGTCTTCCAGGGTGATTAATTGTTTCTCAATTTCAGCCAGACGATCACAATTGACTCTTTTAACATTGGAT
>NW_015122655.1:0-810 GCF_001443285.1 Poecilia latipinna
TACATAATTAAAATAAAAACAGCATGTGACATTGAATAAACAGTGAGAAAGAGAAAGACATTTTGAAAAAGATTAAAAAAGATAAAAACATTAAAACCCCTTTTAGGACTTCAGTTAAACGTCGTTTAACTGGGGCTCTAACCCTCTGGGACTTTAGTCAAAAACACCGTTTGACAAGGACTCCAACCTCTAGGTTTTTAGTTGACACGTCGTCAACTGGGACTCTAAACCCTGTAGGACTTTAGTTAAACGTCGTTTAACTGGGGCGTTTTGCGGGGGGCTTTACATCATTAAAACGTAAACAGTGAGAAAGAGAAATAAAAAGCTTTAGAACTTTAGTTGAGACGCCGTCAACTGGGACTCCAACCCTTCGGACTTTAGTCAAAACGCAGTTTGACAAGGACTCTAACCTCTAGATATAGCTCTTTTAAAATTCACTTACGTTTCTACTGTTATCGTGTATATCATTAAAATGTAAACAGTGAGAAAGAGAAATAAAAATAAATTAATAGATAAAAACTAAAGATAAAAACAGTAAAAACATCGAAGACATCAAAACCCGCACTCTAACCCTAACTTAGCCATAAACAACTCTAAACAGGTGGGTTTTATGTTGAGATTTAAAGGCACCCAGTGTTTCAGCTGTTTTACAGTTTTCTGGAAGTTTGTTCCAAATCTGTGGTGCATAGAAACTGAATGCTGCTTCTCCTCACTTGGTTCTGGTTCTGGGGATGCAGAGCAGTCCAGAACCAGAAGATCTGAGGGGTCTAGATGGTTGGTACAGCAGTAATAGATCTTTAATGTATTGTG
>NW_015122656.1:0-810 GCF_001443285.1 Poecilia latipinna
GCTGGTGCCTATCTCCAGCTAATGTTCCGGGCGAGAGGCGGGGTTAATACATAGTTCATCATATTTAAATATGCTTAGTGGCTATAACAATAGAATAGGAATGGAATATTCTGATATCAATGTATGAAGAGCATATTACAAAGCACACAGTCGTTCATAATTTATTTAATAAATTATTTAGTAATATCAATACATATTTATATAACTATACAAACACAAATAAATAATGATTAATAATGACACAAATAATGATTAATACTGAATAATATATATTGGATACATGTTTATATGTATGTATATACATACTAGATATATGTATATGTTTTTCAGCCGACGAGTTGTAGCTTCAGAGTGAGTCAGCAGCTGAGATTGAGTCCAAAATCCGATGCGAGATTCATCCGTGCTGCAGTGAATCCGTCTCTCTTTATATCTCCCTCTTCTTCCTCACATCGTGTCTTTAGGAAACTTTCAAAACAAAAACGGAAGATTTAGGATGTATCTTACTTTGACAGAGTGAAAGAATATAAATAATAGTCTTTACCACCTGTGTAAACTTTGCCGGTGAATGTTATAACACATAATATAAGTTTTATAATATGTGTTATATTGTTTGCTTTCTAATATAGGCCCTTGTGTCAGATAATCTAAGTAAATGTTAGAGAATAATTATTTTTTTTAGATTTAGAGAATCTCAGTTAGCCTTCATAGCGGGGCTGAACCCGTATTACACCAAGCACTGTAGCTAATATTAACTGGTATCTCGCCGGTGGAGATAAATACAGTAAAGTAATATATATATACACAATCATA
>NW_015122657.1:0-810 GCF_001443285.1 Poecilia latipinna
CAGAGGACATGTCCTCAGAGCTGCTGCTGTCTGTCCAACTCATCTTGTCCTCTGTTGTCTCTCAGCCCAACAGGTGGTGGTGAAATCAGGGGTGGAGTCTGTCCTGCTGTCCTGCAGAACCACAGAGAGTCTGGATGGAGACGTTAGAGTGGAGTGGATGGACAGCAGAGACAAGAAGGTCCATGTGTATCAGAACGGTTCTGATCAGCCTGGAGAACAGGACCAGTTCTACAGAACCAGAACCAAGATGGATGAAAACCTGCTGAGGAATAAAGACCTCAGTCTGACTCTGTCATGGCCGACATATGGAGACATGAACCTCTACACCTGCAGAGTCTACAACAGGAAGAGAGACGCCCTGATAGTGAAGCGAGTTCAGCTAAAGGTCAAAGGTCAGTGGTTTAAATGTATTTTTCCAATCAGCTGATTGGTTCTGATCAGTAGTGATGATTGGCTGATCAGAAGGTCAAAGGTCAATGTGATGTAATGAGTGATGAAGATGAGGAAGCAGAGCAGGAGGAAGAGGTCCAGGACAGACGGGGACCAGAGTCCAACTGCTGCTGGGGACAGTCTGCAGCTTCCTGCTGTCCTCACTGAGGACATTCTGTCCACCTGCTGCTGGTTGGACACAGCAGAGACAACAGTGTCTCTGTTCAGTGGAGACATGGGACACATTTCAGATGGAACCAGTCCAACATGTTGGACCTTCATCCAGTCAGAGGACATGTCCTCAGAGCTGCTGCTGTCTGTCCAACTCATCTTGTCCTCTGTTGTCTCTCAGTCCCAGAACAGGTGGAGGTGAAATCAGGG
>NW_015122658.1:0-810 GCF_001443285.1 Poecilia latipinna
ACTTATAATTAAGTTAATAATTAGTATTGGTTTAACCAGTGGTTGATGTTGGTTTGATTATAAGAATATTTACTCTTACACTTATAGAAGTACTTAACGGTGAAAGAAGTAACTGTGACTTTGGTGTCAAATAATTGGAATAATGGATTATTCTTGGTTTCTTTTCAGAAATGTCTGTAATAACACATTATGATTATAATAAGAGTAACTAATAAGTAATGGTTATTATAATATAAGTGAATGCTAAATCAGAGAAACTAAAAGGTTATAAATGTGATTTTGACATTGAACTTGAAATGTGGTAAAGTGTGTAACTGTAACTAAAGGTCACTGATGTTGTGTTAGAGGGAGATGGTAGGTGAAAAGTAAGGGAGAAAGAGGAACTGATGGGAGAGCGGAGGTGACTAAGGCCTTATTGCTAAACTTTAACTTTCCTAAGAAAAGGTTAGACACAAGAGAGCTGTTGAGCAACTCGGGGACATTAGAACAGACATCAGGTCATGTCCGAAGATGGTGATGGATATGAGATTATCGGTCCAAGCAGTCAGCCAATGAAACAGGCACAGCAACAAAGCTAGCCAATGCAAATGCACCAAAAGGGTGGATAAACTCTTTATAAGGTGAGTGCAAAAGAGGAATCGTTGGTTGGATCCTTCAGGCAGCTTCGAGCCAAGATCGAGATGGACAAAGAACTCTGCAGCTGAAGAAGAGCCGGAGCCACAGAGCCGAAGACTGTTCTGCACATGGGGACCAACCCGTTAGCCCCGCAACATGTGGCTTCAAATTGCACTTCTCTCATCAGCTGGGTTT
>NW_015122659.1:0-810 GCF_001443285.1 Poecilia latipinna
CTTTATTACTGGGGGTTGGAAAAAAAAAAACCCCCCCCCCCCCCCACAGGGAAGGAACTTCAGGGTGAAGAACCGACGCTCTTCCCAACATTCGGGAATGTAGAATAACCAAACACTGATGACGATGTAGAATCAATAGTGACAGTTTGTGGATTCATTTTAAGAGATAAAAGAAACAAAAAGAAAAGGTGGTGGATAAAAGACGACGGGAGCAGCCGCTGTATTTACTGCACTATGATTTGGAGGTGAATATGTTTTTTCATAGTTAACATTTTTAACTGAATAAACATAATAATATATAGTAATGACCTTTACATAGAATAATAAACATTTCCACATATCATCTCCGATATCCACCGGACTCTCAGTTGCGCGATATGTCAGCTATTTGGGATTCCCCTTTTTTCTTAGGTCACGGCGTTTTCTGATTGACTACCTGTCACATTCAACAGGTGTGTCCCCTGTCAGGGAAAACTACACAGGCTGCGATAAAAAAGGCCTAGACAACCCAAATTGGGTATATTCAGGCTTTAGCGGGAACACCAACATGCAGAAGCCTTATCTGACGGTTTTTACAGGGCGATGTATAATATTGAGAGACTTTTTGTTGGTAGAGTCTTATAGAAAAAAATAAGATGAAACTATTTAATCTATCAACGAGGAAATTTTCCTTCGACTCTAAAACGATAAATCATATTCATGAATCACATTATTACACAGCCCATCTGTGGTGACGATACAAAAAAAATAGCCTGCAGAAACTTTATGTGGCATATAATGATGTCATGAGGCTACTACTCAAAGTGCCTA
>NW_015122660.1:0-810 GCF_001443285.1 Poecilia latipinna
TATAGTTTAAGTTTGGTGTTGAGTATTACTCTTTGTATTATGTGTTTTCTGTTCAGCGTTACTTTTGTCCCTTAAGGCATACCGTAGTTAGGGCAGTGATGACGTCAACACCTTGCCGTAGCCAACGTTGCTGGTATCTGGTGGGGAAGTTTGGGTAACCGAGCCGCTGTGCTAACGCGTGGGAAAGACCACCATATATGTGTTCTCCTTAAGAGTGTGCGTCATTGATGAGTAAGTTGCAATATTTGAGTGTTTACTGCAGCTAAATGAGTAATTTGAAGTTTATTTGTTTGCTGTTATTTCACCTGTTGCTAAGTCCGAGCTATCTGCTACGTGTGTATTGTAGAGCGTTGTGTTGCACATGCATATCTATTCTCAGTGGAGCAGAGACATGGTTATTAGTTAACTGTGGAGTTAACTTGCCTTAGTTTGCTTAGTAATATTGACTTAGAGGTTTCCTTCTTAGTTTATCTAAGGTATAATAGCATGGTGTAATGTGTAATGATAGGACACCTTGAACTTATTTTCTGTATTTTTGTTTATTCTAGGAAACCACACACACCTTCATGTAGACACATTTATGCCCATCCGTGTTCATTGGATTATCTGTGATACAGTTTGGAATACAGAACAGTTAAAGGATCCTGCCTCGTGTCTTCATTAAACTCCTGGTGCACCTCATCCAAACATCTGGTCCTGAGCTGAATCCTGGCCTGAGTGGTGTTCTGGCCGACACTCCAGGTTGAGAGCGGTGACAAACCTGAACAGCGCCTAACAGTCCTTCAACTTTAGAACAAACTCACTTACAAG
>NW_015122661.1:0-810 GCF_001443285.1 Poecilia latipinna
GGTACAGAGATCGTGCGCCTCTTCTGGCGCACAGGATCTATGCGCAGGCGAGTGAACCATCTCTGAAGGCATCTCATGTGCAACAAACCCAGTGGAATCACAGCGTGAGCCACTGACATCCCCAGCAGCCGCATGACTGACAGAGCAGTCACTACGCTGTGAGGACTGACATGGCGGAGCTGCGCTGACAGAGCCTCGATTCTTGGCTGTGCCAATCGGGCTCTCATCATAACTGAACTCAGCTCCACTCCCAGATAAGATCATCTAAGATGGAAAAACTGAACTCTTTTCCTAGTTGTTTCTGGGTCTGAATGGCTTCCTCTCTGGCTTGACCCAGTAAAAGCAGGTCGTCCAGATAGAAGAGGACTCTCATCCCTGCCATGTGCAGTTACTACAGCGCTGTTTCCACACATTTGGAAAACGTGTGCAGGGCGAACAGCAGACGGTTGTACTGATACTGGGTCCCCTCAAATGAGAAACACAGATACTTCCGGCGTGTCAAGATGATGGGGACATGGAAGTATGCGTCTTTTAAATCTATGGAGGTGAACCAGACATCCTAGTGAATGTTTTTCAGCACTTTTCTGATTGTTAGCATGTGGAATGGCCTCTCCACGATCGAGCTGTTGAACAGGAACAACTCGAGAAAGAGTCTCACTCCTCCTTTGGGGAATAGCGGGAATAAAACCCTGCATTTTCCTCTCCCTGGGGAACCTTGGAAATTACACCTTTCGCCACAAGTTCTTGCATCTCTGACATGAGAGCGGCATTCTGCTCCGGAGATGGTAGAAGCGTCTCCAAGGCGGAGGC
>NW_015122662.1:0-809 GCF_001443285.1 Poecilia latipinna
ATTTAAATCAAGCTCCTGTAACTTGTTGAAAAGCTGCTTGTAAGTTAGTTTTGTAAGTTTGATATAAAGGTGCTGGTCATAAAATTAGAATATTGTGATAAAGTTCATTATTTTCCATAATGTCATGATAAAAATTAAATTGTCATATATTTTAGATTCATTGCACACCAACTGAAATATTTGATTAGATCGGCCCTTCTCCACAATCTTCCTCAGGGTCCGGTCACCTCTTCTCGTTGTGCAGCGTTTTCTGCCACACTTTTTCCTTCCTACTGACTTCCCACTGAGGTGCCTTGATATAACACTCTGCAAACAGCCGATTCGTTCAGAAATTTCTGTTTCTCACCCTCTTGCTTGAGGATGTCAGTGATGGCCTTCTGGACAGCAGTCAGGTCAGCAGTCTGACCCATGATTGCGGTTTTGAGTAATGAACCAGGCTGGGAGTTTTTAAAGGCCTCAGGAATCTTTTTCAGGTGTTTAGAGTTACTTTGTTGATTCAGATGATTATTTTTATTGTTCTTTCAGAGAACCTTTTCATAATATTCTAATTTTTTGAGACAGGGACTTTGGGTTTTCATGAGCTGTTTGCCGAAATCATCAGAATTAAAACAATAAAAGACCTGAAATATTTCAGTTGGTGTGCAATGAATCTAAAATATATGACAGTTTAATTTTTATCATGACATTATGGAAAATAATGAACTTCATCACAATATTCTAATTTTATGACCAGCACCTGTACTGCATCTATGCAGGACACAGAGGGATAAACAGGAGATTTAATTTATGTGGCTTTAGTAGCTCTTCCA
>NW_015122663.1:0-809 GCF_001443285.1 Poecilia latipinna
ACTATATAAATTTGATAAAATAGGAGCTCCCGCCCTTCCCATATCCGTGTCCTCTGTCACCTTTTCCAGCAGTTAAAACAGTTTAATCCGTTGCTAACAAGTTGTAACTTGTTTTTCCGAGCCGCCTTCAAACGCAACATTAACACTGAGACGCTCGTGCTGGGTTTACACCTGTGAGGCAGCAAAGTAGACCTGCTGCTGCAAATCATGGCAGCAAACCAGCAAAACGTAAATAACTTTGCACAGTTTTTTCCCCAAACTAGCCGACAGAGTTGAGTAAAGCTGTTGGATGCAGGTAATGATAGCTAAAAGATGACTAGCTAATATCAATACAGAACCTTACGCTTGTTAACAAGTAGCCTGTATGCTATTGATGTTGTCTATGTTCAGCTACGTAGACTCATTTTGCCCCCCCAAAATAAGTCGATGCCCCCCCTGTTAAACTCGTCTGGAGACGGGGCTGGTCCGTAGTTCTCTAGATAAGAGGCTGAACAAGCAGCCGTGTATTTTGCCACCTGGGCGGTGCGGAGCGGTGAAGAGACGCTGAGGGAACCGTATCTGATGGGGAAACAGTAACACCAGTATTGTGAGTAGTTTCTTCTTCTTCTGTGGATTGTAGGAAGCAGCTATGTTTTGCGTCATACTATGCATGAGCTGGGGATTCTCTGGAAGAAAAGATCCGTTTTCTCGGTTTACACGACAACGGAAAACAGTACGTTTCAGAAACATCGCACTCTGGAACCCGTTTTCAATCTGTGCCGTTGTCAGAGAAAACATTCGGTGGTTTCGTGTAAATGCGCACTACAAAC
>NW_015122664.1:0-809 GCF_001443285.1 Poecilia latipinna
ATGGAGCTAATAGCGAAAATTCAACCTGGAAGACTCCATCCCCTCCGTTCGTCCATCGGCGTCATGCTCATCTCCGACCTCAGCGCTGGACCTCACCTGGCGTGTCCAATCATCAATCAAGCTCAGCATAAAAGGATCCACACCCAAGTCGTCGGCCGCTTCCCAGCTGCGTTCAATCCGCTCATCTGCTCGCTACAGCTTCTCAGCTTCTCCACAGCTTCGCGATTCTCCGTCCTTCTGCCTCTCATCCTGCGTTGGCCTGTTCTTTTCCCTTCAGAAGCTTCTCTGTTGCAAGAGATGTTTCTCCCGACCTCAGCCTCGATTATTTCAAGCCGGCTCACCCACCTATCTCTCACCTGTCTGGGGTTTCCCGTACTCCTCGACCCACCTTCGAAAACATCATAAGCCCTCTCGTCACCTCGTTACCTTTGACCTTTTGCCATGACGCACGACGCAATTGCCTCCCACACAGTCAGTGAGGCCAGCTAAGTAACTGCGGAGCTCTACGTGGAGGAGACAGCCTGTTAAAATATGCCACGTAAAAGACGACAGAAACGAAGGGAGGATCCGACGGAAGCAGCAAGGCCGTCTTCCTTCGCCCGCCAAGGTCTCGCCGCACCGATCCACGTCACCTTTTTCTCCCAGCTCACCATCCATTCTCCCTCCATTTCTCCACCGCCGCTCTCGCATCGTCTTCACACCGTTGCCACGCGATGAGTCAGCCACGTCAACAGCTTCTCTCTTCCGCATGCCGCCATGGTCAGCACCTTTCCGGATTTCCCTCTCTACGCCCGTCTCGGGCTGTCGGG
>NW_015122665.1:0-675 GCF_001443285.1 Poecilia latipinna
GAGGAACTATTGCAGCCGACAGGAAAACAAAGTAAAGTATGTCTTTATTTCTTACCATCTTGAAGTTAGAGTCGTTAAAACCACAAAATAAAATCTGAATATTTTTCTAGAAAACTCATAGCTTAAACCTTTAAGTTCAAGTTGTGATACTTCCCAAATATTCAATTCCTACATATTTATAGGTTCTCAGCCATCCAGGACATGAACCCTCCCCACTTTCCCCCAGTCCCTTCCCCCAAAAAAGTTAAGCAACTTAAGTTCTAATTTAAATAACACATGACTTGTATTGAGAACCACTGCAATAAATCAATATTTATGAGGAATTTTATTAAGTGGAGTTACTTATTAAAACTTGTTTTTATTTAGAGCCTTAAGTTTTGTAAAGGTGTAGCAGAGATTAGATCTGTGACACTGAAACAAATTCATATCTAAGCAACATTTGAATCTTAGTTTGACTTCTGTGGGTCTCAACAGGTTGTTTATGAGAAAAACAGTTTTGTTATTCATTGCTACTTACTAGTCATTTTTGATGGTGCAGCTTGAAAATGTACACACACACACACACACACACACACACACACACACACAAATAAATTTTACAATACATTTTACTATAACTTTGCCGACCCCCCTGCCCCCTAAAATTGCTTGTAAAAAATTTCCCTGCTTATGTTC
>NW_015122665.1:6767-7575 GCF_001443285.1 Poecilia latipinna
CGCTAAATCTATTAGGGGTGTGCAGTACCCGACCATACCCGCCTACTTTCACCCCTGGACAGGACAAAGATAATTTGGATGGTTCCTCATACTACCCAATGCCTTCATTAAATACAGAGACTAAAATTGTTTCTAATGTATTGACCTATCATTTGGAAAAGCATCTGTCATCCACCAAGGCAATACTTTGGAAACTGTAATCTCCCTCTATGTGGGGAAGGCATTTGATTATGTCAGATGAGTCTTTGTTTTTCATACGCACCAGTTATGTGTTTGATGAGGGAATAACATAACGTTATATAAAGCCTAAAAAAGGTAAGTTGAAACATTCTTAGATTATTAAGTGCAGTTGACCTGGAAAGATCAACAAAGTAAAACACCCATGATTAAATATAGTTTTACAAGCCAATATTTAGGATAAGACCAGGCCTGTAGCTAGGGATGTCTGGGGATGTCTACAAATACTGTATAAGTGCAAGCACTGTCAGTGTAAGCACTGGCACAGTGTTTGCACTAAGCAATGCAGCTGTTAGCTCAAATTATGCTTGCACTTATTAATGCATACTGATAATTTCCATTGTTTGCAGTAAAAGTTCTATTTCAACAACCCTGCTGAAACATCAGTGTTTTTACAATAGGTACAATAGGTACATCAAAGATAGACCATCTTACGCATGACTAAAATAGATATACTTACCTCAAAAACCATTGTAATTCCTGTTTTTGTTCACAATGTTAACCATTTCCTGTTAGTCACTTACTTTTCAGCTCTAGCGGAAACAGAGTCAGTGTTGTGATTTGTAGCTTT
>NW_015122666.1:0-808 GCF_001443285.1 Poecilia latipinna
ATAGATTAATAGTTTTACTGGACAGAAATTACAAAGAACAAATCTGGTTCTTAAATCCTAATGAGTGAAACTGAAAGTGTCATGGAGTCACTGAACACCACCATCACATTAACACTGACATGAAAAATAATATAGAAGAAATAATTAAAATAAAATCTAATAAAAACATAAATAAGTTATAAGTTCTTTACTGTTATGTCTGTAAGTTATATTTATTCTCAGTACTAGATATGGTCTCAACAAACCCATGACATTTCAACAATATTATTTTACCTTTTATCTAGAAATAGTGTCTGTTTATTCTTGCCATACAGTCTCTGTATTAATTATTGTTCGAAAGGTCTTGCCATACCAGTTTATTCCTCTGTATTTACTTTAGGTTTTTCTTAGTTTATTCTTGCATTTTGTTCTTCATTCATTTCCATTTAGTTTCCTTTGATTATTATCCTCTCTTGGTTTATTGCTATGTCCACTTTAGTTTCTTTCCTGTTGCTAGGTTTATTTTATCATGTATTGTCAATCACCATCAGTAATCTTCACTCATCACCTGCTGCGCCGCCTAATCATCATGTGTTTCACATCATGTGTTGATTTTTCACTGTTCAGCATCAGATTCTCTGTTTTTATGCCATAATTCACATCTAGTTCGTCGCTCCGTTTTATGTCCCGCTTCTCCTGTTTCAGAGTTTTGCGCAATGTGCGTGTCGTTTTTTATTTGATTTTTTTTTTAACCCCCTAAGGTGCAGGGCGGTCGGGAAACGTATCGCTGCGGAAAAGGCAGACTGACATAAACCTTTTAAAACAATGG
>NW_015122667.1:0-808 GCF_001443285.1 Poecilia latipinna
TTTTCAAAAACAAAGGAATGTTGGGTTTTGTTTTTTACGTTTGGAAGCTCATTCCCTCTCACATAACCGGAATAACATAGCCGGGGAATGGCGGCGCTTTTGACATTTCTCTGAGATTCGGAAAAATATGGTTTACTTATTTTAGCATAACTCCGGATATACTTGGCCTATTAACACATTTCAATTTAAAAACTGGTGTGTAGTTTATAATGTGCACTTTAAGTACAAGTTGAAAGTGAGACTGGGGGAGTCTTGCTGCTACACCGTCAAAAACCAGACATGTTAAAAAGACGCTATAAGCTTATGGACCCCTATGGTTTAACGCAGTGTTTTTCAAACTTTTTTGAGCCAAGGTACACTGTTTTAATTGAAAACATCATGAGGCACACCAAAAATGTAAACAAAGGCCGCCTATACTACATATATAGTCATTCTTATCAAAGTGTCTTGAATAGGAATCAAAATCAAACACAAAAATTTATTTTTTATCACATTTTACATTTCTTATTTCAAATTGCTCTTAACATGTCCACTTCAAAAATACACCTGAACACCTGAACAGTGCCACAACACTGTGGTCTTAAATTTAAAGAAGTTGTAGAAAACTTCAACGTGTTTTGCAAACTAATCCACAAGCATTCTTTTAGCCGGAATACAGAAAATAATTCTTATTCTGAAAGAAGCAATAATATTTGGGAAAGATTTCACTTCATATTCACTGTTACAATATGAAGATTTGCATGTACAAAATGTCAATATCTGTATATTTTACCCATCTAGTGTGAAACCTGTGCATGTTTGGATGAAA
>NW_015122668.1:0-808 GCF_001443285.1 Poecilia latipinna
AGTTTCTGGGGAAAAAAGTTTTAATTGCTCTAATGGCTTTTATTTGGTAATAAATTGACAAAAAAAATTGGGCAATGAGAGAAGGGGAAGACCAGGAAGTGAACCCATGACAGCCGCATTGAAAGCCTCCATATGTGGGTTGTGTTTAACCCCTGTGCCACCACAGCACACCCTGCCAGTAGTATTTAAAACTCAATTTCTATGTTAATATATACTTTACACCATTCTGTGTTAGATTAACACTTTCACAGTGTTAACTTTTGACAAAATACACTAGTTGTTGGGTAGATTAACACTGAAGTATATTTGATTTCAACTACTGTGAGTGTTGATTCAACTCTATCACAAATAACACTTTCAAAAGTGTAACTTCTACACCATCCAGAGTGGACCAAGATAGACACTTTCAAAGTGTTGAATTTAACTCTGTAGGAGTTGATGGAACACTTCCAAATTTGCTGTGTACCACCCACAAAAAGCTAACATCTTGGATTACTTAAGACTGTCTACAAACACATACAAGTGCTTATTTTAACAGTTCAAACCCCAAATATACCTTAACATGCAATAATACGCAGAATAAGTTCATAAATAGTACCTGCAGAATATCTGCAGTTTTCCTTATTGCTATGATGTTGGAGCCATTTAGAGCCAAGGAGAACAAATGACACTCCTGGATTTACTGCTTAGCAAACAGCAGCAGCCAGTGAGCATTGTGCCTTGGTATGTTAGCTTTCCAAGCTACATTTTATTTAGAATATTTTAGATATGCTATATGACAAAAATCCATGATTAATCAATCAATCAA
>NW_015122669.1:0-807 GCF_001443285.1 Poecilia latipinna
TTCTAGGAAAGGAGAAAAAAAAAATCGTTTTTTATTTTTATTTTGTTGTTTTTTAAAACCGGGCTTCAAGCGTCTCTTTTGCTCTTAGCATTTCACTAGCAGAGCAGATTTATTCCTAAAGGATAGGTTTATAAAATAGATAGGTTTATAGTTTATGCATTTAAAGCCGACAGCACGCGGACCAATCACACAGCTGGCGCCTCTGCGCTTTGCCTCGCGCGCTGCCGCTGCTTTACCTCAGCGGGATCGCGCGCGCCTCCTTCCACTCAAACTGGACTCAGGCTGACCTGTATGGATATTTACATCAACTTACTGTGAGGAATTATGATCCTCTGGAGAACTCTAGGTAAGAGTTTAAAACCCGCCGCGTTAGCTCTGGTTGCGTATCTCAATGTGAACCGCAGGAATAACTTGTAGCGAATTCAGAGGCGCGTTGTGGAGGGAGCGGTGAGAATGATTTATCTTTGTGAACGAACAATTATATGCGGCGTTTACATCTCAACGCTCTGCCCAGCGTGGCTCTGTGTCTGTCTTCCCTGTAAAGTTTATGTCTGTGGTCCCGGTTGGCCGGAGCGTTTGTGGATAACGAGCAGCGCTAACCTCATCATGCAGGTTCAGCCCGGTGAGGAGCTTTAACGCTCTCCTCGGAGTCACGCATCACGCTGATTTTATATTATTTTATTATTATTTTTCCGGTTACACGATGCATCAAACCATATCAAATGCGTTGTCTACTTAGTGTTAATGTAATGCGCGCGGAGATCTGAGAAACTCTCCCATAAACTCGACCAACCAGAATAGTTTCTG
>NW_015122670.1:0-807 GCF_001443285.1 Poecilia latipinna
CCATTACGGGGCACCGAACCCTGAATGGCAAAATGAAGGAAGCCTCTGGAGCAAACACCTCTATGTGGGATGCATGGTTGGAGGTTGTTGGAAGGTACCGAACCCTTGTGTCCTCTGCTTTAGTATCAATGGCAGTCTTTGCTGCCATTCTAACCTTGTGTGAATGCCGTTGTACTTTTTGCCTGCGTTCTTTGTTTAACCGTATCATCACCACAGCAATTTTGCCCATGGAGGACCGGATGGCACAGATGTATCNTTTGTTNGTAAAANATGCTGAGTCTGAAACAGAATCCTCTGCTGAGGATTCCCCTTACGGGTATTTAGATCCTATTTTTTGAACTGAGTACAACCCCTGAGTGTAAGAATATTTGCGTTCTTACAAAATAAACCCCCAGCTGAAAATCGTTTGAAGTGGCTGTTTAGAAGGGATGTGAGACTTAGAACAAATATTTGATAAACAGGGGGGAATGTTAGGTAAATTGTATTATTATCAACTATTTGTTATATCTTTATTATGTCCTTAGTTTATGTAGCCTTACTTATTTAGTTTAGTCATATGTTTTAAGGAATGTTTCTGTGTTGTTAATCACTCTGGCTTGCTTTCTCAGAAGGCCTCTCTGAAGAAGAGCAGTGACAACAGCTCTTCACAGGACGGCCTGCTTTGACCTCTTAGATAGCTATAAAACCATCGCCGTGAAGATTCACAACTTGTCCTGCTTGATCCTGGGTCAGGAACTGGATAAGCTAGTGTTAGATTGTGTTGTCAGTTAGTGATAATCTTGGCGCTGTGACTGTGTGATGAAGTGT
>NW_015122671.1:0-807 GCF_001443285.1 Poecilia latipinna
TTTTCCTGAATGTTGACATTTGTAGAAACCTTCATCTGACTTTGACACTGCAGAGATCTTCAGCTCCCCTCTGCTGTCACTATGGAGGAGTTTATCATTATGATAGAAAAACACATTGGAGAGAAGTTGTTGTTCTTTATCTCTGCAGCTCAGAGTAACAGGATCTCCCTCAGTCACAGGATGAACAGGACTCAGCAGGAGAGGAGCAGAATCATCATCTGTAAAACAGATAAAATTACATTTCAGGCATTAGTTTCAAAGTTGGAGCTGTATGTCATTAACGAAAATATTTTACATTTACAAAAACCAGAATATATTTTGATTTCAGACAAATTATCTGTAGTGGATGTTTAAAAAAATGACCTATAAACAATCACTTATACACAAATGATCTTCTGCATTTAAAACAACTCAATTTGACCGTCATGAAGTAAAACACAGAACCTCCAGTTTTATAAAGAATCCATGTTGGAAGAAAATGTTTACATGCAATCATCAAAATCATCATTTGATTTTATGTTATGATTCTTACTTTTCTAAAAGTTAAATTGTATTTTTCTTGGAGTGAAAAATTAGTAATTCATAAATATTGTGTTTTACAATGATGAAGATATAAGAAACATTCTGCACTGTATAAATATGAAATGGATAGATAAGAATCTGAAAGAAAAAGTTTATAAATCATAACCCACCAGGTACAGTGATGTTCACTGCGTTGCTGAACTCTCCTGATCCAGACTCACACCAGTAAACTCCACTATGAAGCAGGAAGCTGATGATACATGTAGATCCAATCATTCTCCCCCA
>NW_015122672.1:0-806 GCF_001443285.1 Poecilia latipinna
TCTGAAATGTTGCTAAATATAGCAAGAAAGTCACTGAGTTGGCAACAGTGGGGTGAATATTGTTAACTGCAAACGTGCAGACCTGACCTGGTGGGTCGGTCTGTCAGTCAAACCTCTCACTGTAGAGCAGAAAAGGACAGATGCTGATTTTTAAACCTTTGCTGATGAACATAAGATTAGGGGATAAGATGGGCTTCACATGTAAGTATCAGCCAATCACAATCCCCCAAAATTAAGGAAATCGGCGCCCAGAAATCAACTGGTCGATAAATCAGTTGGCCAATAAATGTATCCTATATTATACATGTATATATTGTAAACAGCACTGCCAGAGATGCAATAAGTTTATAGCAGGTGTGTGAATGATCTAATGATCGGGCTTCTGATTGCAGCCAGTCCACATTTTTAGCAGAACTAGAGGGCCCCAAAACCACATTTTGCGTAGGGCCCCATGGAGGTTTGCAGCCACGTGTGATTGCTTCACATGTAAATACAGTGGAGACACTGAACTGTCATTCTACGTGATTGGTGCCGCTACAAAATTTTGCAAATGGGAGAATCCAGAAGGACATTCAAACTTTTTGGGCCAAGTGTAATTTTTTATATATATTCTTTTGCCATATGCCATCTTTGGCTTTTTGGTGCATGAGCACTTTAAGAATATATCCTACACAATGGATAAATCTATAAACAAGACCGCAAATCTGTGAGAATGTAAATATTTCCAACCTGTTCTTATGACAATCCTAATATTAGCTGAGTCTCATACATTAGCCCTTTCATGCATAGTGGTCACTACAGTGGAT
>NW_015122673.1:0-806 GCF_001443285.1 Poecilia latipinna
TCCCACTCTCAGCCAATAAAAGTCAGGAGGAGATCTCATCACTTGTCAATCATCCCTGTGTACATGCTGCCCACACCCTCCCCCCTGCTCTCCGCTATGCTACAGTTCCTTCCCCACAACAGGGATTGCCATGAATGTGCAGGCTAGTTAGCATGACGGTGGATAAACATCTTTTTGTTTAGCAGTAAGTTATTAATATGGCTGCAGGGTGTGCAGGTCTGTGATTGACAGCGCTAAGACCCTCCTCCTGACTCTGATCGGTAGTTCCAGGAGTAATGCATTTCTGAAGATAGCAGTTGGACCACAGGGGGGTGGAGCCAGAGGAGACTGATGACATAGTGACAGTTTTTACAAATATGTGCAAAACGTGTTTTAGAAAAGCTACCTGCTGCAGGTTTAACTTCAACTGCTCTGTTTTGCAAGCTTTCCTCATGCTCTTTCACTGTGGCTGCGTCTCACAATTCAAATCTAACCACTATGCACACACCTCACTTCCTGAGTGGACTAGCAGCTCTATATGCAACCCTAGTTTGTTGTATGCCCTGGATTTGTTGAATCTTCTTCAAAGTACTGAGTTCTTAGATTTTGGATCACATGTCAAAGGTCAGAGAAGTATAACCTCAACATCTCAAAGCATCTCAGTAAGGAGTGCAAAAATGACTACACAGCTTCTTTATCTCACTAAATGGAAAAACCAGCACCCTGTTTTTGCTAACGTTTTAAGATGTTGCAGATAATGAGATCAACATCAGATTGGTAGCAACACCTCATGCCACAAGATATGGCGTAAAGAAACACCACTATTT
>NW_015122674.1:0-806 GCF_001443285.1 Poecilia latipinna
GCAGCAAGGCAGTTCATTAACATTAGCATTTCATGGTTGTCTCAAAGATAGAAATCCTTCCCCAGCTTTCTGTCTCACACACACAGCAGTCATCTGAGGATTCATCGCTATAGCAACAGAATCCAGAGAAAGGCAGAGCTGCTGGTTTGGACTACAAACCAGCAGCCATAACTGCCATAACTGTAGTTCTATCTATGGCCAAGACTCAGTTAAAACAGAGGCCTGAGCAGCATGTCAGAACTACAACATGGCGGAACTGTCTGTTACTATAGAGGAGGAGTTGGCTGGTATTCTGAACTACTTGTGCTTTGAGCATCATATAACTGATTTAACCCGATCACTATTACACATGGGATTAGTGTTGCCATTTCAAATGAAGCTTACTGAAAGTTTCAAAATAAAAGCCTGCATAGTCCCCACACGTCAGTGCACCGCCGCAGGCGGTGCAATAATATTATTCTTCTTTTATGTTTGTTTTCTCAGGATAGTGAACTGCCTTGGCAGCAAGGCAGTTTATTAACATTAGCACAAACATTAGCATTTCACTGCCACCCACTAGTGCACTTCCTTGCACACATTAGCATTTTACCTAAAATAAGATTTTAGCCAATTTATTTACTTATTAGCCATGTTTAGAATACTGATTGGACTGAGTCAATGGGTGAAAACATGGTAGTGATACCCCATATTCTACTGATACCATTCATGCTATTATTAGCGTTTTGGCTAATTTTAATGTATGCAACATACTGAATGGTACAAGTACAGCTTAGTCCACATGCTTCTGACTCTCCACAGGTTATTGA
>NW_015122675.1:0-806 GCF_001443285.1 Poecilia latipinna
TCTCAGGAACAAACTTAAATTTTATAATTAATTTAAGGAAAGTTTGTTAAACTCAGTTTTGCTCTTCTGCACTCAGCAGCCCAAAAGATTGAGTCCTGCCTTAAACCAAAAATAACACATAAAATCAACAGAACAAAATGAGGTACAATTCCTTTTTCTAACTTATGAAACATAATATTCAATCCTAAGTATACAAGTTAACACAATCATTTTCCAAAACCCCATTTAGCATAAATCCTGAGCAATTTTCTAATACTAAACAAAACATTTTCATTCAAACAATTTCCATTTGATTCTGATATTGTCACAGATAGTACAATTTTCAAATACATTCATCATTTACTAGATTAGTAGTTCTAAAATTAGATAATACAATTTTCATTAAAAAAAACATGCTATTAGTAACTAAGAAAAACGTCTTAGAAATTAAATGTTAGTGGTTTTAACATTCTATGTTGCATTCAGTTTTCACCGTCCCAGATATTAGAAGACTTTTGATCTTCCGTGAACCGAGCAAACTTCTCTCTCCCAGGCTCAAGTGATACTGCCCTCTTGGAGATGCTAATTTTATGGCCTCCTGTTCCTCTCTGATAACACAACAGGAGCCTCAGTGAGAGTTCCCTTTTGATCTCTATTTTCCTTCTTGTACTTTGAATACTTACCCATCAATAGTTTAGTTTTTAAATCAACACAAACCTGTTCAAAATTAAGAAATTTGTTCAAAATGACAATGCTCAATATACCTTTTATACATGCCGTAAGATTAACTGTATTAAACACTAAAAATAATCATTTTTCCTCAACAG
>NW_015122676.1:0-805 GCF_001443285.1 Poecilia latipinna
GGAGACTGGTTAGGAGTGAAGACTGTAGAGGAGCACATAGAGAGTGATGAAGGTCTGCAGTGGATAGTGAACAAGTGTGAGAACAGGTATCATGTCCTGAACAACAAGGACCACAGTGATAAGACTCAGGTAAAGGAACTACTGGAGAAGATTGAAGAGATGTGGGCAGGAAATGAAGATGATCCTTACTATGAAGTGGAGCTGGACCGAGCAGCAGAGCTAGAAACCAAGAGAGAGACTAGAGACAAGATGGCCAGAAGGTTGAAGACGATCAATGAGAGAAAGACAAGAGTCCTGAATGAGCTGATTGGAGGTAAGAAATAAATATTATACATTTTATGGTATAGTCATATAATATGAGTGTCTTAAGATTAAAAGAACATTACAGTAATTTTTGTTTATTTTACAGGTGAGAGCCATCCAGTCACTGACATCAGGATTGCTCTTGTTGGCCAGAAATGTTCAGGGAAAAGTGAAGTTGGAAACATGATTATGTCCAATGAAAAATTTAAAATGACCTCTGAGAGAGCTTGGTTGACAAAGGCAATGCCACATCCTGATACCCAGACTGTAGATGCCCAGTTAGTAAAGTAGATGCAAATATAATTTTTGTTTTTGCTTTTCATCTTTTCAGACCTACCAAGAACATAGAGAAACTTCAACATGTGTGAAACATGAAGGAAACTTTGATGGAGTAAAAGTCTCAGTTGTTGAAACTCCAGGCTGGTTCTCAGACCCAACACCACCTGACTGGATCAAAGATGAAGTTCTCCACAGTGTCTCCATGTGTTCTCCTGGACCTCAT
>NW_015122677.1:0-805 GCF_001443285.1 Poecilia latipinna
ACTTAGGGTAAATAAGTGTTATTGAATACTAAGTTTTAGTATTAACTCCTTAGTACTAAACCTAACCCATAACCCAGTTGATGAAACTTAATTTTCTTCTAGGAACATGCTGATGGCTGTGGGCAGGAAGAAACTTATGTCACAGTCAGAATTAAAGAAGTTTTAAAGTTTCTTCCTGCTTCTTCATAAATATCTCATTGACAGATTTTATGAATGCATTTATAACCATAATATAAGAGGAGGGCTCAGTTTAGAAAATTCTAGCATCTGGTTCTGGTTTCCATATACATTTGTTTTGTGTTGCTGGTCAGAAATATGAACAGCCCCACAATAAACTGGGATGATGAAACTCTGCACCTTCACGGTTAAATTACTAGTCTGTAGCCCCATCTAGTGGCTGTTAAAGGGCATTACAATAGATTTATTTCAGAGCTCTCACTGGATGCAATTCAAATATTCAGCTGTTTAATATTTTTGGAGATGGCAAAACAAATCATGTTTTATTTCAGATTTTTAAACTTTGAATCTTTGGGACAATAAACCAGGCGGCTCTCAGTGTAATCTACTTCAATGTTGCTATGGAAATTTTACTCCTGTCATATTGAATGCATAGTTCTGTGCATGAAAATGTTTTCACTTGAAATGTACAGATTATTAGATAAGTGATGAATAATCATATTCACATCCAGTTATAGGTTGGGGTTGTGTAGAGGGAGCTCTGGTTCTCATCTCCTCTGATCAATGAGAGTCAGACGTGTTGAAGAACCTGAACATTTAAACTGGATCCTTCTTTCTTTCTTTCTTT
>NW_015122678.1:0-805 GCF_001443285.1 Poecilia latipinna
ACAGCTGCTTCAACAACAAGCACAGCAGCTCCAACAACAACGACAGCTGCTTCAACAACAAGCACAGCGGCTCCAACAACAACGACAGCTGCTCAAACTCCAACAACAGCTCCTCAGACATCAACCACAGCTACTCAGACATCAACCACAGCTGTGCCAACAACAACCACAGCTGCAGCGACCACAACCACAGTGGCTCCATCAACAACAACAGCTGCTGCAACTACAACCACAGCTGTTAAGTCAACAACCAAAGCTGCAGCGACCACAACCACAGAGGATGCATCAACAACAGCTGCTCCAACAACAACCACAGCTGCTCCAACAACAACCACAGGATCTCCAACAACAACCACAGGATCTCCAACAACAACCACAGCTGCTCAGACATCAACCACAGCTGCTCCGACAACAACAACTGAACCAACTACAACCACAGCTGCAGCGACCACAACCACAGAGGCTCCATCAACAACAACAGCTGCTCCAACTACAACCATAGCAGCTCCAACAACGACAGCTGCTTCAACAACAAGCACAGCGGCTCCAACAACAACGACAGCTGCTCAAACTCCAACCACAGCTCCTCAGACATCAACCACTGCTGCTCAGACATCAACCACAGCTGCTCCAAGAACAACCACAGATGCAGCGACCACAACCACAAAGGCTCCATCAACAACAACAGCTGCTACAACTACAACCACAGCTGTTTCAACTACATCGACAGCTGCAGCGACCACAACCACAGAGACTCCATCAACAACAACAGCTGCTTCAATTACATCCACAGCTGCTGTAACAA
>NW_015122679.1:0-805 GCF_001443285.1 Poecilia latipinna
AGCTGGTTGGGTGGAGAAGAGCCGGTTAATCCTCCTGGCTTCATTCTCTCTTGTGTATCTCTTTAGGCGGCTGGCCAAGGCTTGGAGCCTTTGTTTGGCAGTTTCGAGTGCTTCAGGTATGGGCATCTGGCTGTACTTCTTAGGTACTGATCTTTTCATTGCACCCCTTAGGAGCTCTGACAGCTGGCTCACTTCCCTCCTTGTTATCTTGATCTTAGCCTCTAACCGTCTTTTCCATGATGGATATTGGGTCTCATGGTTGCTCTTATAGCCAAGCATCTCAAGGATCACTGATGCTGAGTTGTATATCAGCTCATTGGTTTCTGTTATGGTGTTGGTAGGGATCGTTCTCAATGCTGCATTCACATCTTCAATGAGACTTTCTGATGGTACTTCACTCAGCCGTTGTAATTGGCGTCGGGGTTGTCTGGTGTTCATTCGGGCCATGATTCTCTCTCTCAGGTCAGCTGCTGCCTCGTTCAGCTTTGATGGTTCGTTCATTACTGGGGCTACATACCCAGTCTCTGGGCGGGTAGTTGTAGTTAACTCCCCCCTGTCCTGACATCCAGGCTCCTCCCCCTTGCCGTAGCATTTGTGTTGTACCTCGTCAATCTCAAGTTGTGATAGCAGTTGCCGTTTGCGGATGTTGGAACACTGAGCTACTAGTTGTTTAGCAGTCATTGTAGACTGGGGATGTCGAACTAACCATTTTTCCCACAGTCTTTGCATGTAGCCCCTCTGACTAGGGTTACTTGAGTAGTAGCATTCCAACAGATCCATGTTTTCATCTCTCGCCCATTTCCAT
>NW_015122680.1:0-805 GCF_001443285.1 Poecilia latipinna
AGGCAAAAAGTTTCATGCCATGTTTACAAACCCCTGACCAGAATTTATTTTTTCCTTTTTGCAAGTTATTATGGAAGCCCATTTCCACCATGAAAGAAAAAATAAAAGACCAACAGGAAGTCATAATTTTGACTTTGAAAGTCATAATTTCAAAATTATGACAGAAATTATCTGTCATAATTTTGACTTTCAAAGGCAAAATTATGACTTCAAGTTGGTTTTATTTTTTCTTTCATGGCGGAAATGGGCTTCCATATTATATGACAAATCGTTCCATATTTTGACTTTCAACAGTTTTGAGCTCTCTGCCTAAATCTCAAATGAAAGGAGTTTTCTACTCAAGACAGGAGAAATTTCAGATTATCAAGACACTGTTTGTTGTTGTTTCAATTGTTAAAGTTTATTGTTCAAATCAACACCGTTTCTTATTTGACAATATAATTAAATTGGATTTTCAAAACAGTCACTTTCATGGTTCATTACTCCTCAATTAGGATAGAAACCCTTTACCTCACAATACAGATATTTCGGTGTGTCAATAGCAAACCATAAGGCACATGCAACTTCATAAAACAAAAAGACAATTACCAGAAATATTGTCTTACTATAACTGTATACACGATTTATAATATCTTTTCTACAAAAATATAGCAACCTCAATTGCATAAAAACGACACAGAAAACAAGACTTACGTGAGAGGAATGTGCTGGAAGACAACCAACGAAAAACTAAAACAGAAAGTACAGCCTGCAGCAGGTGAAATTAATTGTCCCCTAATTGAGTATAATTAGGAGATAATTATAC
>NW_015122681.1:0-804 GCF_001443285.1 Poecilia latipinna
TTTTCCTCTCTTATAAATGTCCAGTTCAGACCTTGGGCTCTACCTCAATGTTCTCATCTTCTCATCATGTGATGAATTGTGTGTCTGCAGCTTATCAGGCTGTTTGGTCTCAGAGGAAGGCTGTGCTTCTCTGGCCTCAGCTCTGACCTTTAACCCCTCCCATCTGAAAGAGTTGGACCTGAGCTACAATCATCCAGGAGACTCAGGAGTGAAGCTGCTGTCGGCTGGACTGAAGGATCCAGACTGGAGACTGGAAGCTCTCAGGTATGGAGGAACCTGCTGCAGGAGCAGAGAAGGTCTGATAGAGGAGGAAGAGGAGAAACGTCTTTAGTCTGATGGGAAACATTTAATTTGAAGAGAAATATTTAGTTTGGAAGCATAGCATTTAAAAATTAACGAATAACATGGTGAAAATATAACTTGTCATTCTGAACTCTTTTTACCTCCTGACAGTTAAGTAACTCAAATAATTTCTGTTAATTTTGGATGTATAACTTTGCAAAAAGAAAGCCCATTTAAACTGTAGGAATCTTTCACATGGTGCTGAATGAACCTGGGAAACCAACCCATCTACTGGAACCACAACGACATGGTAGTCAAAGCAGCAGGGGGCCAAATATAGCTCCATGTGGAACCAAGAGGTTGGAGAGAGAAAATCAGTTTAAACTGTTTCCTATCAGAGTTCAGTTTGTCTCTCTGTCTTCACATCATGGGCTGGGCGGGGCTTCCACTGATTGGTCTACTGAGAAAATACAAGGAGCTGATTGGCTGATGGACAGGAAGTTAAAAATATGCAGATAAATG
>NW_015122682.1:0-804 GCF_001443285.1 Poecilia latipinna
AGCTAGTCTTTGATGACGTGTCCTCGGATTTCAAACTGAAACCCCGAATCACACGTCACAGATTGACGTCAATGACCGCGTGAACAGAGTCCTTGAATGTAGGCCTTCTGCGATCATTTGGTCACTAATCATTTTCTTTCTCTTGCAGGTAAATACTTAAAAAAAAAAGAAAAGCCATTAAGGATAGGTTATGCTTCCTTAATTTACGAGCATCACGATGCGGGGTGAAAAGTTAATTTTTAGTCCGGGTTTTTATTTAAATGAAAACAAGGATGTGTGTAGTATATAGAATTATGCCTATATATAGTACATTATTTTTTATCCATTATATAACTATTATTAACCAGTTATATAGTGTATAATTCCTTTGTATAATCTGTTAATGACTTATTTTAATTGAAATGCATCATTTGGATCATAATTAAACTTTAAGACTAAAAAAATGAAATCCTACATTCAAATACTTTACGTCATAAGGCCTGTGCGTCACCTGGGCCAGATATGCTCAGCTGGTCGTTGGTGACGTGATCCTCGGATTTTAAACTCAAGCCCCGAATCCCACGTCACAGATTGACGTCAATGACCTCCTGAACAGAGTCCTTGAATGTAGGCCTAATCATTTTTTTGGATCCCAGGTAAGTTCTTTAAAAAAAAAAAAAAAAAAAAAAAAAAAAAAAAAAAAAAAAAAAGCCATCAAGGATAGGTTATGCTTCCTTAATTTACGAGCATCACGATGCGGGATGAAAAGCTAATTTTTAGACCGGGGCTTTATTTAACTGAAAAGAAGGATGTTTGTAGTATATA
>NW_015122683.1:0-804 GCF_001443285.1 Poecilia latipinna
CGGGGTAAAGCGGCTCGATTGTTTCCGATCCAATACAAATATCATTTACATTAGGTGCTTGCAGTGCTTGGCCAAGGTTTGTACATCGATCCGAAGCCCCAACAAGTCAGCTGGAGAAAGGTTTTAAGATGTTCGCCTCGTTATACATTCACTGACACGAAGGTGAGTTTTACTTAAACTTTGTGGCTAACATTAACGTTATAGGCAATATTCTCGGACATTGTTCTTGTAAAATGTGCTATTTAAGTATCTAAACATTCTAACGGACAATGTTTTTACCTTATTTTCAAGTATATTATGTGTGTTTATTGTCGTTAGTGTCACAGACTAACGGGGAGGTTACGGTTCGGACTTTTTGCCTGACGGAGCTCAACAAGCCTCATAGCTTGACAGTAGCTATGAGTCTTGTTGAGACCTGGTTCAGCTGTTCAGGTTCAAAGTTGCTGCTTTTAGAAAAATATGACTGTGTTGCTTCATGTCTCCGTGTTATTCAGTTTTATTACCTTTGCATGTTTCTTGTGAAGAGCTCAGATAGGACGGTGTTTACAGCAGGCGGATCAGTTGCTCGGCTGTCTGGCTCTGGTCTGCTCTCTCGTTCCCATATACTCGCTTTTTCAGGCTGAATACAGAAGTGATTCCATGGAAATAACTCAGGGAGGCTCCTTTATTTACTATCCGTATCCCTGGTATTTTTAGGCTGATCTGGAGTGAAGTGAAGGCTGCAAACTTTGTGTTGTGCAGCGTTAGCTTTAACTGGTAGTGACAAATATTTATAAGCCACCATCTTCTTAATTCAGGATTGCT
>NW_015122684.1:0-803 GCF_001443285.1 Poecilia latipinna
TTTGGCTACTGTGTGGCGGCGCATACCGCTTTCCGGATTGAATCGTGTCCGTCACGGCATCAGAAATCTGCACCATGTTGATTTGTAATCATCACGAGTGCCGACTATCCAACGCATCCAGCGCACGCCGTGGGAACGTGCTCAACATCGAGTGGCCCTACCTCCGAAGCCACACAATTCCGCGGCACCGCAGCCACGAGGTATGTGTGCACCTTTCACCTTGCCCGGTTCGCACAGAGCTTCCCCACACGCCAGGCCGAAGCCCGTGCAGGGCGAGCAGAGTCCCTCCGCTCCACCAGTCCAGTGGGTGGGGCCTCTCCTATCACCCAACAGCTGCCCCGTCGCCATTGGGGAGGTTGTAGACGCTGCAACACATGCCCAACCACAAACACATGCGCGACCTAGTTTTGCGTGGTTCTCCTAAGAGACACTCACGACCGCTTATATGTCTGTATTTAAAGGGACGAAGGCCATAGCCTGCGACGTCTCAACCGCGGAAGGACAAAGGGCGGTTGCTCCTTCCGATTGATTTTTTGGGACTTCAGAGTCGGTCAGGTCAAACTCGACTCGCCACCCGGGATGGTTGGTTTGCCGGCGTCAGTGCCGTTGCCCGGCGGGACCACGTGGAGGTACAACCAATGTAACTACTGCTCCTCGGCCTAAGGGGCAGCTCTCCCACCTTCTGCCCCTATTTATTGGTCGAGGACCCCCAGAAGGAAGCGCTAGTGACTCCACCGTTCCACGGCCGTAGCGGTACTGAGTGAAGCTCTATCCACCCCTTAAGAGTCATAGTTACTCCCGCC
>NW_015122685.1:0-803 GCF_001443285.1 Poecilia latipinna
GCAGCTCCGGTGGATGGAGAGTAGAGCAGCCACGGTCTTTCGATGTACTCACCATTTAACATCTTGCGTTTAAAGTGAGATTTGGAGAAGTGACGCTTTTGATGCTTGTACACCCGTTCTGATGCTTGAAAGCCAACATTCATATTTTGACAGCTCTCCGGTCCTCGCTCAGCCCAGTAAGCTCGCACGGACTCGTCAATTTCCCCCCAATGCGCCGGATCGGTACTGTACGGATCCACAGTCGTCTTTCCATCTGCGGAAGAAGATCCCGCTTCCACCGACTCTGACTCCACAGACGCCAGTCCAGCCACCGACTCAGTCACGGTTAAAGGTTCTGGCGGGATCTTAGTGCCGGTGTTAGCATAGCTAAGGGTTTGAGGAGCGGGGGATAATGATATTTCTGCTCCATCTCCGCTAACAGCTTTAAAAAAGCCTGTCAGTTTAGGCATTTTGTTTGTCGCCTCTTTGGCGCGATGCTCTTTTTCTTTTCTCTTCCTTCTTTTCTGCGCTCCGCTGTCATATTTTCTGTTGTCCGCCATTGTAAAATAATATTCCCTTGACGCTCCTCCTCCCCAATGCGTAAGATGCGTCAAAAGTGGACCAATAACAAGCAAGCATTCAAGATGGACGTTTGCCAGAACAAATTGGAACATTTTTCATCGGTGCTGTCAAAATCATCGTAGTCATTGATTAAATTCTGACACTATCCATTCACAAAAATATAAAACATCCTTCGGGGCCCCCGAAATGCCGGGGCCCCGGGCTGCAGCCCCGGTAAGCCCCTGCTAAAATCCGGCCCAGCC
>NW_015122686.1:0-803 GCF_001443285.1 Poecilia latipinna
TTATTAAATGCGCAGGTCTGACTGCAAGGTTTAGTGTTAACCACTTTGTAAAATCAGAAGTAGGTACGGCATGGAGTCATGATTGGGTGGATAATTGATGCAACTGATGCGAAGAGCTTTGTTTGTATTGCTATTTATTGCAGTAGAAATAATAAAGAAAATAATAATGACAATAATAATAATAATACTAACAAAAAAACTAAACAAAAATAAATTGTTCAAAAGAAACAAGGACGGGAAAAAAAACCCAACCCAACAAAGAAATAATAATACTTCAAAACTAAATGTAGTTCAAAAGTCCAAGAGCAACGGGAGAATTGTTCTTTTCCTTTAGATACTCCCTTAGAGTTTATTTTGTTTCCTGTGTGGAAAGTGTCGTTTGGTTTTCCTGTGTGGAAAGTGTCGTTTGGTTTTCCTGTGTGGAAAGTGTCTCTTTTTCCTACCACCAGGTGGTGTGTGGGTAGCTCGCCATCCTCCGTCGAAGGGGGAGAAAAAAAAACCTGACCTAAAAGGCCAGAAAACATACATTAAATTCATATATAAATGTTATATTTACATAAGCTAAATGGGAAAAAAAAACAAATACATACTGCTATGTATTGACAACCACTTCATACTTTATGAAAATAAGGGAAAAAAAGTCCTTTTAAAAAGAAAAGTGCACTTCGTAATTCAAGTTCAAAATTTCTCAAGGTAATTAGCAGTCGCTACAAACAGCTAATAATAAATCAAATCAATCAACTTTAAGAATGTGATTGATCAAAGTAGCTACAAACAAAATCATATTAGGTACCAGACTTCAT
>NW_015122687.1:0-803 GCF_001443285.1 Poecilia latipinna
TCGTTGCTGCCTTTCTCTTGCGTTTAGATTTCTTTGATCTCTTTATCTCATCTTCCGGGTCTCCATTTTGTTGCGCTGTGGAGACCGTTTCTTCTTCTATCACATGCAGTACTTCACCGATGGCTGTTTCATTCATGTGAATCTTGTTTTCGATGGTCTCTGCCTGGTCTCCAACTATTTCCGGTACTGTAACTTCTTTTTCAATGATTTCACCAAAAATGTTTTCATTACCGACAGTTTTCAGTTCGGATGCAATTTTCGTTGCTGCCTTTGTCTTGATCTTACGTTTAGATTTATTTGATCGCTTTTTCTCAACCTGGTGGTCTCCATATTGTTGTGTTATGGAGACCGTTTCTTCTTCTATCACATGCAGTACTTCACCGATGTCTGTTTCATTTGTGTTTATCTCGTTTTCTATGGTCTCTGCCTGGTCTCCAACTATTTCCGGTACTGAAAGTTCTTTTTCAATTTTTTCACCAGAAATGTCTTCATCATTGACAGCTTTCAGTTCAGATGCATCTCTCGTTGTTGCCTTTTTCTTGATCTTGCGTTTAGATTTCTTTGATCTCTTTATCTCATCCTTCTGGTCTCCATTTTGTTGCGCTATGGAGACCGTTTCTTCTTCTATCACCTGCAGTACTTCACCGACGTCCATTTCATTTGTGTGAATTTTGTTTTCGATGGTCTCTGCCTGGTCTCCAACTATTTCCGGCACTGAAAGTTCTTTTTCAATGTTTTCACCAGAAATGTTTTCCTCATTGACAGCTTCAAGTTCAGATGCATCTCTCGTTGCTGCCTTTCTC
>NW_015122688.1:0-802 GCF_001443285.1 Poecilia latipinna
AATTCCATGTATGCATTGAAATGCGTTCCCAACCTCTGTCAGATTTGTATTAAACTCAAAACACAGTGCTGTTCTTAAACATTTACTCCTTCTGGCGACTGGTGTGTCACTGCTTCTGATGATAATTGTTGAGAAATCGAAAATTGAAAACTAAACTCATAAGTGCAAGGAATTACAACTGCATGATTTAACAGACATAGCTGACGGCCAAGCAAAGTGTCTGAGCTTATTTTGTAAAAGCTGAGACTTTTTAATAATACTGCCAAGTGCAAGAAATGTTATATTAACTTTTTACTCCTACACTAGGGGCTTATATTTTGTGCTGGGTGACTTAATTGAAGGTTTGTTTTCAAACCAGGTCTATGAAACGACAAGGTTCTGAAAGGTTTGAACCTTACAACTCAGAGTTGCAAGAACATTAAGCTGAAGGTATTACCTATTTTCTAATGTACATTGTGCCATTTTGTATCACAATAAAGTATGTTATCATGAGCTGTTATAAGAATACTGTATATCAAAAACAACTTGAAAGAAATTTGACGTCATGTCGCTGTCTAGAAATTGGCCTCTGTCTCTTTAAGAAGTTCTGACTCCTCATTGAGGATGTCATCACAACGAAGCTGCTCCACTTATGCAGCTTTGAGTTGTTCTTCAGAGCGTTGTGGTTTCTATGGTAAGATCATCAGCCACGCTGTTCTACCGGGGGTTTGCCAATCACTTCTGCACTGGTCCTGGTCCTGGTCCTGGTCTTGGTCCTGGTTCTGGTTTTGGTCCTGGTCTTGGCCTTGGTCTTGGTCCTGGC
>NW_015122689.1:0-802 GCF_001443285.1 Poecilia latipinna
TGTAGCCGGTTCCATCCGACTCATCTGTTGTATGTACTCTGCGTTGTGTGTGTAGGTGAAGAAAGAAACCAGCAGTCGAGGACCCACGGTGTGTTGTAGCAGGAAGGCGGGTTTATTCTGTTCAAAATAAAAATGCATTTAGCACAGCAGTTCCCGGGCTCCAGCCTCCCACCACAGACCTCTCCCCAGCGCAGCTCGGCGCGAACTGAGGCAGGAATGCGCCACAACCAACCAAAACTTAAGGTCAGCAAATAAAGTAAAAATGTCAAAACAATTAAAATAAAACTCAAACAGAAATAATCTGCTCAATAGCCACACCTTTCACTGTTCAAATCAAATAAACAACAAAAAGAATCCTTTACTACAATATGAAAATATACTAAACACATCAATTTAACATCCAAATGACATTTAAAGCAACTCACATACCTGTTCAAAATAAAAATACATTCAGCACAGCAGTTCCTGGGCTCCGGCCTCCCCACACAGACCTCTCCTCAGCGCAGCTCGGCGCGAACTGAGGCAGGAATGCGCCACAACCAGCCAAAACTTAAGGTCAGCAAATAATAAAGTAAAATGTTAAAACAATTAAAATAAAACTCAAACAGGAATAATCTGCTCAATAGCCACACCTTTCACTGTTCAAATCAAATAAACAACAAAAAGAATCCTTCACTACAATATGAAAATATACTAAACACATTAATTTAACATCCAAATGACATTTAAAGCAACTCACATACCTGTTCAAAATAAAAATGCATTTAGCACAGCAGTTCCCGGGCTCTGGCCTCCCCACACA
>NW_015122690.1:0-802 GCF_001443285.1 Poecilia latipinna
TCGCTCTGATTAGCTAGCTGATTCTTTTTTTTGATTGGCTGGCTAATTAATGTTGGGTCTGTTTGGCTAGCTTATTGCTGGCACTGATTGGCTAGTTGATTGATGCTTTTACTGACGAGCTAGCAGATTTATGTTCGCTCTGATTGGCTAACTGATTAAGTCTGTTTTCTGATTGGCTAGCTTATTAATGCTGGTTCTGTTTGGCTCGCTTATTGCTGGCAATGATTGGCTAGCCGATTAATATTTTTTCTGATGAGATAGCTGATTAATGTTTTTTTTTTTTTTGATTGGCTAGCTAATTAATGCTGGTTCTGTTTGGCAAGCTCATTTCTGGCACTGATTGGCTACCTGATTAATACTTTTTCTGATGAGCTAGCTGATCAATTCTCCCTCAGATTGGCTGGCTGTTTAATGCTGGTTCTGTTTGGCTAGCTTATTGCTGGCTCAGATTGGAAAGCTATTTATTGCTTTTTCTGATGAGCTAGCTGACTAATTTTCGCTCTGATTGGCTAGCTGATAAAATCTAGCTCTGATTTGCTAGCTGATTAATTCTCCCTCAGATTGGCTAGCTGTTTAATGCTTTTTCTGATGAGTTAGCTGATTAAAATTCGGTCTGATTGGCTAACTGATTAATGTTTTTTTTTTGATTGGTTAGTTGATTAATGCTCGCTGTGATTGGCTAACTGATTAATGCTGGTTCTCTTTGGCTAACTTATTGCGGGCAATGATTGGCTAGCTGATTAATACTTTTTCTGATGAGCAAGATGATTGTTTTTTTTTTTTGATTGGCTAGATGATTAAT
>NW_015122691.1:0-802 GCF_001443285.1 Poecilia latipinna
CAGGTGAAAATAAAGTATACTTTAGTATATTTCAAACATATTTAAATTTGTGAAAGTACACTTTAAGTATACTAAGTATTAAGCGTACTACCTATAAGTATATCTGAAGTATACTAAAAGTATACTTGTACCAATTTCGAAATTAGAACTTTAAACACACTTAAGCATAATTGTACCAAAATACACTTAATATATTAAATAAAAGTATACTTTAAGTGAACAAAATATAGCCTAAGTGTAAATATACACTTTCTCAAGAATATTTAAAATTTATTTTGTGTATATTTTAAAATATATGGTCAAAATAGAATTTTTTAAAATTCACTTAACACTACTTTAGATTATTAATTTCAGTATGTTTTAAATTACATATCAGTAAAGTATGCCTTAATTTTCTTTATTTAACCAGGTGAACCCCATTGAGATCCAGATCTTATTTTCAAGAGGGACCTGGGCAGAAGTCTGCATCACGCAGCAACCTGATTACAAAATAAAACTAATTGATACATATGCAGAAGTATGTCTTTTATGCACCTTCAAAGTGTGTTTAATGTAATATGTAGGCATACTTTTTAAGTACCTAAAAAGTATGAATTTTGAAGTGCCTTAATAATATTTTACTATTTACTAAAATTGCATACAATAAAAAAAAGACAGTCATGATGGAATTTTTAAGAAAGTACCCAATCCATTTTCAGATGTGTGATGTAAAACCTTATAATCAACGGCATTAGCTCCAGTTCACACTCCAGACCAGATGGTGGCGGTATTGCACACGTTCATTTATTTAGAAAACGCCACA
>NW_015122692.1:0-802 GCF_001443285.1 Poecilia latipinna
AGCGCCATCTTAGGGGTCCATAGACAACAGTCTCGCAGTATAAAAAAAAACAGTCTCGCAGATTTTTTCAATCCAAGTTACTTAAAATAATTTAGCTATGGTACGAACTTGCTACGTTATTGTCTGTAATGTCCGATCACACGACTGAAACGGTAAAAAGATGGAAAACGGACTTTCGTTTCACTATTTTCCTGCTTGGAAACAACGCGAGGAGGCTAAGCTATCGGAGCTAACGAACAGAAGACGAATGTCCTGGTATCAGCGGCGAGACGTCCTGATATTACCTTCTCCAACATCCCCAGATACCTACAAGTTCCCTCTAAACATTTCTATTCTGGTGAGTGTCTAAATTCGCTTTGTTAGTGCTGTGTCATAATTTATTTTGCTATGATTTTGTCCAGGTGTACTCATGATCAGTTTCTGTTGAGTTCATTTAAGTGGGTCAACCTTGTTTAGGTCGGGCTAATATTGTTTAGGTAGCGTAGTCCGAGTTTTGTCAGTGGACATCGAGGTTCTTACATTATTGTGAAGTAAACTATTTTACTAGTGTTATCAGATTTACAGTATTAATACTGATGTGTGTTCTGATATGTCCTCTTAAAGGAAAACCGACGTATGAAATGGATGAGCTCAATCCTGACTGGGGTCCAGCGCTGAATATGGGTCACTGAGGTAAACGACACAACATCGGACCGACAGGCGCGTCAATTAAAGAGGCGATACAGCAAAACCATCAACAAGTTACTGAGACAGTTTTATTTACCACAGAAGAGGTAAATAATGCCACAAGAGGCTGTAGATG
>NW_015122693.1:0-802 GCF_001443285.1 Poecilia latipinna
GTGTTGTTTTTCTTGTTTGGTTTGCTCCTGTGATTGAGTTTTTTTTCTACCTGCACTGTAAATAAACCCTTTTGTTACGGATATCAACTGTTTAGGTTACTTCTTCTTTTGTGTTACACCCAGTGCCAGAATTTACCCATAGTGGTCTTGGGGAGGGGGTTGTAACACATATATACATTAAAAAGAAGAGACGACAAAATACTTCCCTGTCTAACCCCATTCCTTATTTTAAAAGGAGCTGACACACAATTACCCCATCTTATTTACATTAACTGATATGTGTACCAAAAGGACAAAATTCTAACAATAGATCTGGAAATCCCTCTGTTGTGCAGCTTATAAAATAACTTTTCATGATTAACCCGATCAAAAGCCTTTGAGGCATCAGTAAAACACATAAAAATTGTAGAGTTTTGCCTATTATACAAATCCAAAATCTCTTTCAAAGCAAAGTGCCATGGTGTGATTTAAAACCAAACTGGCTATCCGAAGTAAGGAGAAAATGATCAATCTTACTCAATATAATCCTCTCCAGAACCTGGGCCAATAATTATCTCTATTATTTATTTTGCCGGCTTTATCCTTTATTATAGACACCAGTGGTGGAGAAAGTACTCAAAAAATGTACTCAAGTAAAAGTAAAACTACCACATTAACATTTGTACTTAAGTAAAAAAGTACTGGCTTTTAAAAATACTTAAGTATTAAAAGCAAAAGTACTTGCTGAATGCATTACCTAATCCCTAATACAATATCATTAAGTGAACCGATCGTATTTAATTTTAATACATTAGAAATGTGC
>NW_015122694.1:0-802 GCF_001443285.1 Poecilia latipinna
AAACTGTCACTGAGCTTCTTCTCTGCATGTACCTTGTTTTGTTTTAGTGAACTCATTTATCAAAAACACATTTTTTTAAAACTGGTTTTACATACAGTGGTTTGCAAAAGTATTCATACCCTTTCCACTTCACAATTGTATAACTACTTTGTGTCCAATTTTCATATTAAATTACAATAAAAATATTTCTGTTTGTGGTTGTAATGTGACAAAATGTGAGTATAAATATGTTTGCAAGCCACCATTTCAGAGACAGAGAGGATTTTACTGACATTTAATCAATCAGGAAATTAGAGTTGCTGAGATTTTTAGGTTAGGTTCCAAATTCTCTTAAATTAAAAAGTTTAAGTGAATAAAATTAAGCAAATTTCATTTCAAACAAATTGAAAATTCTAGTTTGAGAAAATCTCATCATAGTTTCATCCTTAAAATATTATTCTACATTGCGGTTTAAGTCCAGAGACAATGTGATTTATTTTCAACAGATAAGATGTAAATCTTCCTAAATCTATATTGGCGAATCTCTTCTCACAAGCACAGAACTGCACTAACTGAAAATACAGAGATAAATTTACTTCATGGAAACATCAATTTGGAGAAAATAAAACATTTTTCAACAATGAGTTTTTTGGTCGCATTGAAATAGATGGAAATACTTTTTTGCGTCACACCAGTCACATAATCAACAGGTGTCTGTTACTACTGGCAGAAAAGAAAAGAAGACAACAGGAAGCAGTAGGAGAATGATAATTTGTCATTGAGGTTTTTTTTTGGGCAATGTAATTAATTTTGTAGTTTTACT
>NW_015122695.1:0-802 GCF_001443285.1 Poecilia latipinna
TAATCAGCTAGCAAATCATTGCCAGCAATAAGCTAGCCAAACAGAACCAGCATTAAACAGCTAGCCAATCTGAGGGAGAATTAATCAGCTAGCAAATCAAAGCTAGATTTTATCAGCTAGCCAATCAGAGCGAAAATTAGTCGGCTAGCTCATCAGAAAAAGCAATAAATAGCTATCCAATCTGAGCCAGCAATAAGCTAGCCAAACAGAACCAGCATTAAACAGCCAGCCAATCTGAAGGAAAAATTAATCAGCTAGCTAATCACAGCTAGATATAATCAGCTAGCCAATCAGAGCAAAAATTAATCAGCTAGCTCATCAGAAAAAGCATTAATTAGCTAGCCAATCAGTGCCAGCAATAAGCTAGCCAAACAGAACCAGCATTAATCAGCTAGCCAATCCGAAAACATAATAAATCAATTAGCCAAACAGAACCAGCATTAATTAGCTAGCCAATCAAAAAAAACATTAATCCGCTAGCTCATCAGAAAAAGTATTAATCAGCTAGCCAATCATTGCCAGCAGTAAGCTAGCCAAACAGAACCAGCATTAATCGGTTAGCCAATCAGATAAAATAATTTATCAGTTAGCCAATAAGAGAGAGCATTAATCAGCTAGCTCATCAGAAAAAGCATTAATGAGCTAGCCAATCATTTCCAGCAATAAGCTAGCCAAACAGAACCAGCATTAACCAGCTAGCCAATCTGAGGTAGAATTAATCAGCTAGCAAATCAGAGCTAGATTTAATCAGCTTGCCAATCAGAGCTAGATTTAATCAGCTAGCCAATCAGAACCAGCATTA
>NW_015122696.1:0-801 GCF_001443285.1 Poecilia latipinna
AGTACGTACGCCAGCAGCAATAAACCAATCAGAGAATTGTTGTCTGAGTTCTGCAGCATACGCCTCCGGTAAAAACCAGATAGGTTTTTCCACGCATCACCGTCCCTGTTCATCTGCGACTCCGTGCGCGCCCATCTCACTGCTACTGTGAAAAAGGAAGTAAACCAAACTAATTCGGAGTTTGCCGTCATTCCGGGAGGATTAACAAAAGAACTCCCACTGCTGGACATTGGTGTAAACAGGGAGTTCAAAAAGAAGTTGCGAGCGGCGTGGGAGTGATGGATGACAGACTGCGAACACACGTTTACTAAGACGGGGAGGCAGCGCCGGGCGAGTTACGCCGCCATGTGTGAATGGATTGTGGATGCCTGGGCTAATGTATCTGCCTTAACTGTTGTCCGAGCTTTCGCGAAAGCCGGCATCATTGCTGAACAGCCACCTGGCAACGAGACTGACTCCAACAATGATGAGAGGGAACCTGGCATGTTTGATGGCGAAATTGCCCAGCTGTTCAATTCAGATACAGAAGAGGAGGACTTTGATGGATTTGAGGAAGAAGAATAAAAAATAATGTGAGTGTATTGTTACATAGTCGAATAAAGTTCAACTAAAGTTATTTTTTTGTTTCCGTTACCTTTTTTTTTTTTTGTTGACCGTATGTTTTAGCATGCGTCTTATAATCCGGTGCGCCTTTTGTATGGGTTAAATACAGAAATGGATGCCATAATTGAGAGTGCGCCTTATAATCCGGTGCGCCTTGCGGTCCGGAAAATACAGTACATACAAAATTTAATACAGAAT
>NW_015122697.1:0-801 GCF_001443285.1 Poecilia latipinna
CAGTCAGTACTGTGTATAATTTTGTTTCTGAACTCAGAAATGATACTAATGTGAACAGAATCTAAAGGTTTTGGATTTAATTAATCAATTGTGAGAATGTTGTCTGCAATTTAAATTGAGTGTCCTCATATGTGGACATAATTTTTCTCAACTACATCATGTAAAACAAATTTATATTGGGCTGATTGGGACCTAATGATTGAAAAAATCAAAGGATTTAATAATACAAGACTTCAGGTCTTAGGAGGCTAAGGCCATTTAGCAGACCTTTAAGCCGAAGATTTCCTGAAATTAACATTAATTCCTTTTGCAGTTAGGAGTGGAACTCTAAGATTGAAGACAGAATACCAGTTGGTGTGGCATGTTGTGTGTGAGGCTATTCCTCATAGAAGACTGGACTGCATTTAAGACTCCCGAGTCCTAGAGTCACCTTTCCCATGTGCTGTTCCTATAGGCGGAACCTGGGAAGGCTGATACGTACCATGCCCCTGGTTTCAAAAACACGCTATCCGTTAACACCGCAAGGTGGAACTAGCATGCCCAGGAAGCAGAAGCGTTCTCCGTAGATTCTCTGCTGGTCTGGTGTGCGTCGACTACTGGGAGTCTGCTTGGTAGGGACTGACTCACCTTTACTAATCTAGCCAAGATGAACTGTGCACCAGCAGATCTCCACCATGTTGTTAAGGCTCCCCATGCCACAGTGCCACCAAGAGGAATGAAAAAAAGCAGCAATAGCAAAGTGTTACCACACAGCCATCTTCCCAAGGAAGGAGAACCTGGACCAGCTGCAGCAAGCTGCTG
>NW_015122698.1:0-801 GCF_001443285.1 Poecilia latipinna
ATGTCAGTCTGCCTTTTCTCCATCGATACGCTTCTAGACCTCCCTGCACCTTAGGGGGTTAAAATAATAAAGACGCGCACATCGCGCAAAACTCTGAAACAGGAGAAGCGGGACATAAAACGGAGCGACGAACTAGATGTGAATTATGACATAAAAACAGAGAATCCGACGCTGAACAGTGAAAAATCAACACATGATGTGAAACACATGACAATTAGGCGGCGCAGCAGGTGATGAGTGAAGATTACTGATGGTGAGCGTCAATAAATGATAAAATAAATCTAGCAACAGGAAAGAAACTAAAGTGGACATAGCAATAAACTAAGAGAGGATAATATTAATCAAAGGAAACTAAATGGAAATGAATGAAGAACAAAATGCAAGAATAAACTAAGAAACTAAAGTAAATACAGAGGAATAAACTGGTATGGCAAGACCTTTAGAGCAATAATTAATACAGAGACTGTATGGCAAGAATAAACAGACACTATTTCCAGATAAAAGGTAAAATAATATTGATGAAGTGCCATGGGTTTGTTGAGACCACATCTAATACTGAGAATAAATGTATCTTAAAGACCATAACAGTAAAGAACTGATCACTTATTTATGTTTTTAATTAGATTTGATATATTTATTTCTTCAATATTATTTTTCATGTCAGTGTTAATGTCATAAGGTTGATGACTCCATGATACTTTCAATTTGACTCATTAGGATTTGATTAAGAACCAGATTTGTTCGTTGTAATTTCTGTCCAGTAAAACTATTAATCTATAATCAATAGACAGGTCTATATAA
>NW_015122699.1:0-801 GCF_001443285.1 Poecilia latipinna
AAATACGAGTACAAGTAGAAAAACATTCAAAGACTCAATTAAAACTCAATAATATACATTTCAATCTGGAAAGACTCAGACGAAGAAAAAGGAACAATTAAAAGATTTAATGACAGCAATGAATAACAGTTCTTTGGCGCTCAGGCCACGGCAGCTGATCTGAGCTGAGATTTGATGTGAACTCGATGAACATCCCGATAACCGATTAGGGATGCTCTCCCCGGGGGCCCGACACTGGTGATGGAGGTCTGGAAAGGGTGCCATCCTGGAGAGCAGAAGGATGTGGGTGGAGAAGGGGAGGTGGTGGGTTGAACGCAGCTGGGAAGCGGCCGACGACTTGGGTGTGGATCCTTTTATGCTGAGCTTGATTGATGATTGGACACGCCAGGTGAGGTCCAGCGCTGAGGTCGGAGATGAGCATGACGCCGATGGACGAACGGAGGGGATGGAGTCTTCCAGGTTGAATTTTCGCTATTAGCTCCATTTTATAAAAATGAGATAAAAATTCAAGTTTCACATCAAAATGTTAAACATTGATAAACATAAGATGTTTGGAGGGAAGAGGAATCTGGTGGTGAGTTTAGGTCACATGTTGGTTATTTATGGAACTGAGAGTAAAAACAAAAGGAACAGAACATGTTGTTGGTCGTTCATTCACTTTGCTCCATGGATCAGACGCTAACAGAACGGCTGTTTAAACTCTAAGAAACAATGAAAATGAACCAGACAAGTAAGTTTGAATTAGTTTGGTTTATATTTGTTGTAAATTTGACAACTAAATAAGACAATAATATAAATGGG
>NW_015122700.1:0-800 GCF_001443285.1 Poecilia latipinna
ACAGTAAGTGCAGTGATGAGAGAAAAATGGTGTGCGCTGAGCTCAGAACTTTTTGCAGAAATGTATGTAAAAAGAGCAATTACATGATGTAAAAATTGTCAAGGCTTTTATTTTGAAAATTTTCAATAAGCTTCATTTGAAATGGTCACACTGATTTCATGTGTAATAGTGATCGGGTTAAATCAGTTATATGATGCTCAAAGCACAAGTAGTTTATAATACCAGCCAACTCCTCCTCTGTAATAATTGAGTGTTCCGCCATGTTGTAGTTCTGACATGCTGCTCAGGCCTCTGTTTTAACTGAGTCTTGGCCATAGATAGAACTACAGTTATGGCAGTTATGGCTGCTGGTTTGTAGTCCAAACCAGTTGCTCTGCCTTTTCTGGATTCTGTTGCTATAGCGATTGGCCCTCAGCCAACTGCTGTGTGTGAGAGACAGACAGCTGGGGAAGGATTTCTGTCTTTGAGACACCCATGAAATGCTAATGTTAATGAACTGCCTTGCTGTGCAAGGCAGTTCACTATCCTGAGAAAACAAACATAAAAGAAGAATAAGATTTTTGCACCGCCTGCGGCGGTGCACTGACGTGAGGGGGGATATGTAGGCTTTTATTTTGAAACTTTCAGTAAGCTTCATTTGAAATGGCAACACTAATCCCATGTGTAACAGTGGTTTGGTTAAAACAGTTATCTAACACAAAAAAGAGCAATTACATGATGTAAAAATTGTCAAGGCTTTTATTTTGAAACTTTCAATAAGCTTCATTTGAAATTGCCACACTAATTCCATGTGTAATAGT
>NW_015122701.1:0-800 GCF_001443285.1 Poecilia latipinna
CATCATTAGCATGTTCTCTGTCATTGACTTACTCCATTCAGTATACTAAACATGGCAAATAATTAAGAAATTTAACAAATAGATTATTTTAGGTAAAAGGCTAATGCTAATGCACGCAAGGCAGTGCACTAGTGGGGGGCAGTGAAATGCTAATGTTTGTGCTCATGTTAATGAACTGCCTTGCTGCGCAATAATAAAGATAAATAATAAATAATAAAGAGATATTCTATTGGGTGTAGAACAATAGGTGCCTGCCATGCAATGCATGGAGGCAGTGACTGACTCCCTATGCATTGCTATGGGCAGGCCCCAATTAGAGCGGTTCTTGTGTGACCGAGATAAGAAAAAAAGTGGTGATATCGCACTTTTTGGAAGTTTCACAAATCAGAAAAAAGCTTCACAAATCCCAAACGTGGTTGTACATATACTGCTATTAAGTGAAAATAATCTAGTCCAGGTTTGAAGTGTCTAGGTGTTGTAGATTTGGAATTAGGGTTAGACCAGTTCACGTGTGATCCAGATGCAAAAAAAGTGGTAAAATCAACATTTGTTGAAGTTTCACAAATCGGATAAAGGTTTTACAAATCACAAACATGATTCTAAATATTCTACTATTAGAGCAGAATAATTTAGTTCAGGTTTGAAGAGTCTAGGTCTTGTAGTTTTGGAATTAGAGCAGCTCCCGTGTGATCGAGACCGAAAAATAGGGCAAAATTGCCCTTTTTTGAAGTTTCACAAATCAGAAAAAAGTTTCACAAATCCCAAACATGATTCTAAATATTCTGCTATTAGAGAAGAAT
>NW_015122702.1:0-800 GCF_001443285.1 Poecilia latipinna
CAACATGTTTAAATATAACCATATTTTCATTAAATAGATAATATTTCTAACAAATATAGTCTTGTTTCATTTAGAAAGTATAGATGCTGTTGCCTGATGTTTGTCAGATTGACTCGGTTCTGGACCCAGTATTGGCCAGAGGACGACTCTGTGGCCCTGAGGCTCAGCGGCGCCACCATGAGGTCGCAGTGAAAACGCTCTAATTGATTATAATGATTATTATGACTGTGGAACCAGAACTGAGGCTCAGTCGGATTCAGTGCCTTTTATTGATCATCAGCTCTTTGTTAATCATTGACACTATAATGGAAACATCCCATAATATCAGCTCCAACCAGCAGATTTAGACCAGAACCAGGAGAGTTTTGGAGGTTCTGGTCCATAAAGATCAAGTTGATCCAGATCATGTTCTGGTTACCAGGGCAACCAGCTCCACCAATCAGATCTCTTCTAGTCAAACTGAATCAACCAGGTTTCCTGTCTGTTAAATCAGATTTAATAGAAAAATCATCTAATTATTAAAATATTCTGTTATTATAACTCCTCCATCTTCATTTGTCTCCACAGAACCGTTTCCAGTCTGGGCCAAAGTTCTACTGGTTCTACTGGTTCTGGCTCTGGTTCTGGTTGCTGCTGCAGGAGTTTCATTTTATTTCTGGCTCCGCTGGAAACGAGGTGAGTCTAGAACTGCATTACCCATAATGCCTTTGGTCAGTGTCTGCTCTCCTCCACAGCAGGACTGGTGCATTGTGGGTCAGCAGCTCCCGGTGCATTGTGGGTCAGTAGCTGGTTCCACTTCA
>NW_015122703.1:0-800 GCF_001443285.1 Poecilia latipinna
CCTTCCATCTTGCCCTCGTCCTGATATAAGCACCCTGTGCCCTTTGCAGATATAAAGCATCTAATTTAGCTTACAGTTCAATTAATGTGGGACTATTTGAATCAATTGAGTTACAAATTTGATGAATTTCTCTGAATAAATCACACTCATGCTCTTTTTCTTTCTTCCTAAGTTCTTTGCTGAAAGATATGGTATCCAATCGTATTTTGTATTTTAAGAATTCCCATTTATTTATATAATCTGTAATCGAGTAATCAGCTTCAAATTCTTTTATAATTTTTTAAATCCTAGTACAATAATCCTCGTTTAGCAAACTGGCATTAAATTTCCAAAGCCTTTATATCTATTTATCTTCACACTTGATCCCAATATAAAGCAGACAGAGGTGCTTTAGAAATTACAGATCTAGTGGTGCATGTTAAAAAGTAATTAACCAATAGTCTAGCCCAGATCTACATTGCCCATGTAGCCGGTTCCATCCGACTCATCTGTTGTATGTACTGTGCGTTGTGTGCGTAGGTGAAGAAAGAAACCAGCAGTCGAGGACCGACGGTGTGTTGTAGCAGGAAGGCAGGTTTATTCTGTTCAAAATAAAAATGCATTTAGCACAGCAGTTCCCGGGCTCCAGCCTCCCACCACAGACCTCTCCCCAGCGCAGCTCGGCGCGAACTGAGGCAGGAATGCGCCACAACCAGCCAAAACTTAAGGTCAGCAAATAATAAAGTAAAATGTTAAAACAATTAAAATAAAACTCAAACAGGAATAATCTGCTCAATAGCCACACCTTTCACTGTTCAAAT
>NW_015122704.1:0-799 GCF_001443285.1 Poecilia latipinna
TTTTTTTTTAAACAGTTTTATTTCTGTTCATTTTCAAATGCATGACAAACTGTTATATTTGGTACATTGTCAAGAAACTGGGTGAAAAACAAACACAATAGCAAAACCTCAAAATAACCTGAGAACTATTCAACACAACTGGTCGTGCCTATTAAAGTGTCAATAAATCAGACATTATTTATTTTTTCTTCCCCCCCCACCCCTTCGTCTCTCACTTACAGGATAGTACAGGTCCAACTAATATGATTACACAGCCATAGTACTGCCAGCTTATGTTTGAGTCATTCCGCATGCCGGTCAGTCACATCCATAGATGATAACATTTCCATGAATGGGCCCCATATGGCCCCAAATGCTGCTTGTTTTCCTCTCACATTATGAAGAATCTTTTCCGGGTTACAGTAAGACACCAACTCATCAATCCATTGTCTTATTGATGCCGATTTTTCACATTTCCAATTTTTCAAAATACATTTTTTTGCTGCTGTGCTTGCAAGAAAATAAAGTATTTCTTATAATAATTTATTCTGATAGTTGTTAAATCTCCTAAAATCCACACCTTGGGTTCTTATTCAGTCTGATGTGCCACAACTCTTGATGTGATCTCAATCATGTGTTTCAAAAAGTTTCCTATTATTGGACAATACCAAGGTCCCCATCGGTCACCTGCATCTCTGACATTTGGGAAAAATGTTGTTGTCCATCTTATTCAATCTATACGGAGTGTAATATGTCCTATGGAATATATTAAATTGAGTCTGTATGGTTTGTAGAAATCAACATGGTTTGTGACTGTTCT
>NW_015122705.1:0-799 GCF_001443285.1 Poecilia latipinna
TGTAATTGGTTTGACCTCTGCTCGTCTTCACCATTTCATCTAATGTGTTATGAACAGGCACTTGTCAATTAAGGATATTGTAGTAGGGGTTAACACTTATGCTCCATATGCTAGGAACTCTATTTTAACTCAATAAACATGCTTTCTATTCAGTCGCACCACATGACCTATTCAATAAAAGCAGGCCAGGAACAGGTCAGTCCTTTCAACGCATGAGAATACAAATACATTCAATTACGGTGCATTTCAGAATGTAACTCAGGTGAAATGCATCAATTTGATTTGCTTGGAAATTTATGCAAGAATCGACCTGTGGGGGGCACTTCGGTTGGGCCCTTTACTAAATCTGAAGGTACGGGAGATTGCTTATTCTCTGTCTTTATTTAAAATCAAAGAGGACATGTTTAACCTCCAAAAGTGGGTACTTTAATGGAAACATAATAATTCAGTTTAAACCTTAGGAGGCTCTCTTCAGTTCAGGACGTAATATTTGAGCTGAAAGCTCCCCTCCTCACTATCCTTGTTTCTACAAAGATAAGTGCTGACGCAGTCAACATCTTCTCTCAATGTCCTTACAACATTAAGCTTTCTAGGCTCAATTACTGTTTTGAGCGGTTCTTGAGGCAAAGGGAATATTTAGCTTATTCTATTATTTCAAGGAGCTGTAACATGTGCATTTTATTTAACACCACTGACTCTGGGGTCAATATTCACAGAATACATGTCTGGAGGCTTCTCCCGACGTATGTGCTGATTTGCCGCATTTCTTCATTGGGGGATTGATGGTCCCAGGGCCCTT
>NW_015122706.1:0-799 GCF_001443285.1 Poecilia latipinna
TCTGAGTGAGTTTTATCCATATTGCTAGGAAAATATTGCTAAAATTATGTGAAAAGTTGTTTAAAGATGCAAAAAGTCTTGTTTTTGTGGACGTTGCAGAGAGACTTTTGACCAAATATGTATATATTTGAGTCTATAAATGTAACTTTTACCTTCTGGTCATCAGATAACATTCAAAATAAATTTAAAGTTTTCCTCTAAAAAAGCCCTAAAATAATCAGATTCATGCCCATGAATGTTTGACATCACCTTCAAATTATAATTCACCAGAAACTTTTCCTCAACTTAGATCAAGATAAATGATCAAACTCATGTTGTAAATGTTACAGAGGGAACATTTAAATTCTGAAACTGATTATTTAACCTTGAGGCGAGTTATCGGTACATGGTCCATGTTTACCTTTGTGTTTCTTGTAGAGAATCAGTCCAACCACCCAGAACAGCAGAGTGAAAACGATGGACAACAAAATGATGATTATAATCGGCACATTAGTCAAAGGCTGAATCTCTTCATTAGATCCTGAAATAAGATTCAAGATATCAGGTCAGTGAACAGTGAGAGAGACACAGACAGCCAACATCAGGAATCCAAGATGGCTGATTCCAGAACGAACAGCCTCTGTACACAGAGCCCCTCCTCTTCCTCCTCTTCCTCTTCACCAAATGTTTAAACCAGAAATGGAAGATATTTCCGTTTGCAGGTTTGCAGAAGGCTAAACTTTGAAACGTATTATTCTACTGTAAGCTATGAGAGGCCCCATAGGCCAAAACCTACAAACTCTCTTACACGTACTATCAA
>NW_015122707.1:0-799 GCF_001443285.1 Poecilia latipinna
AGCCCACTAGCAAGATAGTGGCTAACCCAGATCTATCCCACATTCAAGATGGTCTAGTTTATTTTTCTTACACTTAACTTACCAGACAAAGCCCCATGCTAGATAACACTTCTTGAGATGGATGATAACTGCTGTCATCATCTAATATCACATGATTTAATGAGGTCTCTTTTTATCATAGTTATTTCCCACGCAATCCTGCGTCATAAAAATTGGAAAAGACTCATGTATCCACAGCACAGTTATCTCCTCTTGCTTTCTGTTTTTTTTTTGTTTGTTTTTTGTTTTTTTTTTCTAATACCACTTTTTAAATGACATTTTAGCATTGATATGAGAAAACACCAGACATGCCTTCAATGAAAAATGTTGTAGGGAAGATATCATTGACTTGCTGTTAAGGGATGGAAGCCAAATGATCCATGTTTCTCTAGAGAGTGAATGATAAACACACTTGTTCCACCGTGGACAGACACCATGTTAAAGCAAAGGCACCGGAAGAGAAGTAGTCATCAGCCAACTCCGACGCCACAGGGAGGCATTGTCAAACATGACTGAGAATGCTGAATGAGGGATGCTGATGGGAGAGGGAAAGTGAGAAAAAAAGAGCAGCCTGTTGGGTCCTCTGTAACCCGGCAAGCGGGAAGAGTAGTGGAGGTTGTGAATAACAAATTAATTAGAAATGGGAGCAAGATAGCAATGGATGAAAGGGCCGACGAACAGGGTCCAGGGGAGGAGGGAGGCAAAAAAAAAAAAAAAAAAAAAAAAAAAAAAAACCAAAACAGGGAGGAGAGGGCTGGGC
>NW_015122708.1:0-799 GCF_001443285.1 Poecilia latipinna
TATGTCAGAGCCCAGCTTAACGTCAGCTGATAGCCCCGGGTTCTCAGACAACAAGGAGGGAAACAGTAACACCAAGGGAGGACAATTCAGTTAGTTAGCTTTTCTTTTCTATTCCCCAACGGAATAAAAGGCTCCGTTTTCTTTTTTGTGTAAAATAACAATAAAAATATTAAAATGTCCAAATCAGAACAAACTAAAATTGTCCAAGAGGGCCAACATCCATAAAATCCAGTTAGGACGGCGAATCCTGCGCTCCGTCCAGCCTGTAGTCGCGGCCCCAGCGCCACCGCCTCCTGTGGTCGTTCCAGCCCACTCTAGTTGCTCCGCGTAAAGCGCCGCCCGCTGGCGTCCTGTTAGGACAAAAACACCTGGCCAGGAGAGCGATCGCTGAACAGCGGATGTTTTATCTGTCCCAGCAAGGGTCCCTGCAGACAATCAGTGGAAACGTTACTTACTGACCAGGGCAGAGTTCCCCCTCTGCCCGCTGACGGTCCGACACGTCGTTCCCACTGATTGTATCCTCTGCTGCCAACCACTGGCTCGTTCGGGGTCGCAGTCCTCCGTCACGAACCTTCCTGGATTCCCCTTTTTCTTCTCCCCAACGCGAAGTCCTCTGCCTTTTAAAAGCCACTGCCAGCGTCTTGCAGGTTCCAGGTATGCTGCCTACGGGCACGCCCACCCCGCGCAGGTGACTGGCATCAGCTATTAGTTCTCGGAGTCCACAGTGAATAAAAAACAAAACATGCAGCGAAAACACTCGACAATAAAAACCACACTTAAAAAGTAAAAACAAATTTCC
>NW_015122709.1:0-799 GCF_001443285.1 Poecilia latipinna
TTCTTAAATCCATGGAAACTCAACAGTTTGTAAGGTAGGTGAGTTAGCTCAGCAGGTTAGAGCACCCTACCGGTAACGCTGAGGTTGTCGGTTCAAACCCCGTATGGGGCAATTCATGTGTAAGGTCTTTCAGACAATCAACACTTCAAAATAAATGAGGGTTCAAAAATAAAATCAACACTTTACAATAAAAAAATGGTTCAAAAATAAAATCAACATTTTACAATTAAAAAAATGGTTAAAAAATAAAATCAACACTTTAAAATAAAAAATGGTTCAAAAATAAAAAAACAGTTCAAAATGTATAATGGTAACTGTTTCTGTCTGTTCAGTCCATAAACTAAGCCTGGGATACAAAAAAATGTATTGAAGATGTCATTAGCAGAGACAAATGGTTCTACAGAGTCATGGCTAAAAAAATAAAATCAATACTTACAAATAAAAAATGGTTAGGAAGCGCGCGTTACAAACCTTTGGTTGAAATGGCGCGTTAAATTCAAGCCTCCATTACAGACCAGAGAAAACTAAAGAGAATGCAACGTTGTGTTAATCCATTTGAGGATGACGACGCAAAAGTTAATTAGACTGTAACATGCGCAGTCCGCTGCTCAACCACTGCGGAATTAGAAAGAAACCGCTGGAAGTAACTCATCCAGCGGCTTTAACAAATGGAGCCTTCTGGGTTCACGTTACCCAGGAGAGCGGCGCTCTGGAGGAGCTGCAGACGTAACATCTGTCCGTTTCTAAGGGAAACCACGCAAAAAAATATATATATATATAAAAAAAATCCTGGTAAAAG
>NW_015122710.1:0-799 GCF_001443285.1 Poecilia latipinna
ACTTTCTAAGTTAACCTGAAAAAAGAAAAACAAAAATCTGAAATTATATTCAGTTCAATAATAGAGGCAGGCTCACAAATACGCCTATAAAAAATGTCAATGGGCTCTTTGCACCTACGGCGTTGACGTCACATCTCCAGGAGCTAATGCGACTCACTTGTTTCTGCTTTGAGTTACCATGACTGGTAGAAAAGACTAAGTCCTATTTTTGATGCAAAAAAGCAATACTATGAACATTGTTGTCTTCCTAATATAATGGGCTTTTAAGTTTTCGTTAATTTCCAAGCGATCCTGGCTTGTAAATATCTGTCGCTATACCAGCTAACGCCGCACAGCAAAGTTTGCAGCCTTCACTTCACTCCGGATCAGCCTAAAACTACCGGGGATACGGATGGTAAATTTTGGAGCCTCCCTGAGTTATTTCCATGGAATCACTTCTATATTCAGCCTGAAAGAGTTTATGGGAACCAGAGAGCAGACCAGAGCCAGACAGCCGAGCAACTGATCCGCCTGCTGTAAACACCGTCCTATCTGAGCTCTTCACAAGAAACATGCAAAGGTAATAAAACGAAATAACACGGAGACATAAGCAGCAACTTTGAACCTGAACAGCTGAACCAGATCTCTTGACACCAGAGCTGCTACTGTTAAGCTATGAGGCTTGTTGAGCTCCGTCAGGCTTCGGAAGTAAAAAGTCAAAACCGTAACCTCCCCGTTAGTCTGTGACACTAACGACAATAAACACACATAATATACTTGAAAATAAGATAAATACATTGTCCGTTAGAATGTTTAGATA
>NW_015122711.1:0-799 GCF_001443285.1 Poecilia latipinna
ACATAAAATTCGTTCTGTTTTTTTGAAATACTACTTATCTGACACTATTTAACAAGAATTGTGCAGCTGATGAATTTTGTAGAAAAGTGATAAATATATTGCAAAACAAGCATTCAACACAAAAGTAAAAATCTTGATTTGTACTTCGTGGCAGTTCGTTACCAGTAGAAAACGCTCATCTCTTAAAGCCAAATTAATAACAAGTTATATAGTTTATAAAACGTAAGCTCTTTCGAAATAATGCTTACCTTATTAGACACAAGACATTTACCGTTGGCAAATTTTGCTAAACTAAAACTCTGATGTTCACTTTGTGGAACTTGGTTACCAGAAAACGCGATCATCTCTTAGCAACACATAAACCGATTAGCAACAAAAATTCTTACTGTTCAAAAAACATAAGATTTCTTCTGCTCTTTTGAAATAGTACTACTTATTTTACACTAACAAGAATTGTGCAGTTGCTGAATTCTACAGAAAAGTTAATTTTTTTTGTCATTAGTGGTGAATATTTTAAACACACATTCAACACAAAAGTAAAAATCTCAATTTATACTTCCTGGCAGTTCGTTACCAGAAAAAACCCGCTTCTTAACACCAAATTAATAATAAGTAATATTGTTTATAAAACATAAGCTGTTTCAAAATACTGCTTATCTGCTTAGACACAAGAAATTTACAGTTGGTAAATTTTGCAAAAGTGAAAATCAGATGTTTACTTTGTGGAACTATAGTTACCAGAAAACATGCTCATCTGTTAGCAACAGATTAGCAACAAAAACTCTTATTGTTCAAAAAA
>NW_015122712.1:0-799 GCF_001443285.1 Poecilia latipinna
GAGCACTGAGAAAGCACGCGCGTAGCAACCACGCGCTTGTTCGGCGCGCTTGTCTGAGGAACTACGGACACCGTGAAAGCTCAAACAACATCAGAACGCTATCTGATGGTCATAAATCTCCCATCACATACCGTTTCCCCTGTTTTAAAGTGGGGGAACGCTATCTGATGGCCATCTTTCACCCATCAGATACCGTTTCCCCTGTTTTAAAGTGGAGGAACACTATCTGATGGCCATAAATCTCCCATCAGATACCGTTTCCCCTGTTTTACAGTGGGGGAACGCTATCTGATGGCCATAAATCTCCCATCAGATACCGTTTCCCCTGTTTTAAAGTGGGGGAACGCTATCTGATGGCCATAAATCTCCCTTCAGATACCGTTTCCTCTGTCTTAAAGTGGGGGAACGCTATCTGATGGCCATAAATTTCACATCAGATAACGTTCCCCCTGTTTTAAAGTGGGGGAACGCTATCTGATGGAGACATTTCACCCATCAGATAGCGTTCCCCCTATGTTAAAATCACCCATCAGATAGCGTTCCCCCTGTTTTACAGTGGGGGAACGGTATCTGATGGCCACATTTCACCCATCAGATAGCGTTCCCCCTATGTTAAAATCACCCATCAGATAGTGTTCCCCTTGTTTTACAGTGGGGGAACGGTATCTGATGGAGACATTTCACCCATCAGATAGCGTTCCCCCTGTTTTACAGTGGGGAAAAGGTATCTGATGGCCATATTTCACCCATCAGATAGCGTTCCCCCTGTTTTACAGTGGGGGAACGGTATCGGATGGCC
>NW_015122713.1:0-798 GCF_001443285.1 Poecilia latipinna
AGATAGTGTTCCCTCACTGTAAAACAGGGGGAACGCTATCTGATGGGTGAAATGTCTCCATCAGATAGTGTTCCCCCACTGTAAAACAGGGGGAACGCTATGTGATGGGTGATTTTAACATAGGGGGAACGCTATCTGATGGGTGAAATGTCTCCATCAGATAGCGTTCCCCCACTTTAAAACAGGGGGAACGTTATCTGATGTGAAATTTATGGCCATCAGATAGCGTTCCCCCACTTTAAGACAGAGGAAACGGTATCTAAAGGGAGATTTATGGCCATCAGATAGCGTTCCCCCACTGTAAAACAGGGAAACTGTATCTGATGGGTAATATTGAGCATTAAATTGCATTGCCCTGTTTTTAATTCATATAGCACTAGGCTATCTATCTATCTATTATAATTATAATATATACAACATATATATATATATATTATAATTATAACTATAACATATATTATGTATTATAATTATAATATATATATATATATATATATATATATATAACATATATTATGTATTATAATTATAATATATAGAAAATATATATTATTTATTATAATTATAATATGTATAACATATATATTTATTATAATTATTAGTATTATTACTATTAGTTTCCCGCAAAAACGTGAAGAAAGTGTGACAACTTTGCCGAAACATGTTGTTTGAGCTTTCACGGTGTCCGTAGTTCCTCAGACAAGCGCGCGGAACAAGCGCGTGCTTGCCACGCGCGTGCTTTCTCAGTGCTCATCACGAGCACGCGCCTATTTTGCCGCGTGGGCGGGGCGGAGCGGC
>NW_015122714.1:0-798 GCF_001443285.1 Poecilia latipinna
ACTGTAACAAGGCGGCCGTTTGCGGTTGGATTTTACGGTGCAGAAGATTACGAGAGGTAGAGTCAGGTGGAAACAGCAGTTGGTTTATTCTCCTCACAGCATCAACACAATAACAATCATCCTCACACAGGTGAAACTACAGGCTTAAATAGTCTCAGCTGTGTTGGACCCAACCACCTCCAATTCACAGGGGGATCTCACTTAACAAATCTCCACCTATTTAAATAAAATACACTTTATTAAATATAAACATTTAAATTTACTTTTTATAAATATTTTATATTTTATCTTACACCAAATGAAACACCACAAAAAACCCATAAACAATTATCTCCCCACACTTTTCAATGGCCTCTCCCGAACCTATAAATGGTGTCTGGACCCCCGGGGTTGTATTTGTCCAAACACCCTGGAGAGGACACAGAAAAGACAGGTGAGTCACTCAATATCAGCACTCCACACCTAACAGATTATGCACAAACATTTGCTCAGTTTTACCCACCAGTAGCTCATTGCTCTGAGTAACAATTATCCTCCCTCCACAGGCAACCACCTCACTTTCCAATGAGGAGCAGCTGTGCAGAGACCAGAACAAAAGGCTACATCCTAATTACTAAAATATTCAATAAATACAATTAAAACGTCTCATGTTCAAATTGTTGTTTATGTGCAAATCTCTGCTTAAAGTGCAGTGCTAAATAAAGTGCTTGTTAATAAAGTGCAAAAAGTGCCTTTAAAGTGCTATACAGTAACTTAAATAAAAATAGACCCAGTAATGAAGCTCTCTTCATTACAGTC
>NW_015122715.1:0-798 GCF_001443285.1 Poecilia latipinna
TACCAACATATTTATCTGAAGCTAATCCTAAGGCAAGATACTGACATGTTTTTTAGCTGAAGCTAATACCAAGGGCGTAGGAACGAGTCTGTCATTGGGGGGGACGCTTATCGGAAACCTGACAGATCAGTAAATAGCTTGAGCATAATTGTCAAACAATTATGCCATCCAGGGCCGTGCAGGGACCACTAAAGGGGCTCAAAAAAAAGGGCACATCTCACCGCATTCTAGGACAGAAAATTAAAAAAGCCCCTCAGCTTTCAGAGTTTAATAAACAATGATAATTTACAAAATTGTGAGATACACAATCAAAGCTAAGGAAAAGACCATACAACTATGCATATGTAAGATATTTTATTAGTAATTTCTTTCTGCAGGTCTATTTTGTTATAAGTATTGCCATATTCAAACCCGCAATTTAGCAGGACATGTAAATCAGAGCTAAACCACCAGACATATTTTGTCTTTACAGAACTATTAAAAATGTAAACAACAAATAATTTTAGTATGTTATGTGTCAGAAGAGGGCTTAGAAAATAAGACCAAAAAAAAAAAGTTTGACCAAAAGGGCACTTGGGGGCAAGGAGCAAAAGGGGCAGGTGCTCAAGCCCCCAAGTTTTCTAACATGTTACTATTTACAATCCAATAATCAGATTAAAGTTATGCATATTATAATGACCATCATTCCAGGATGAACACTCACTTTAGCATTTGCCTCTCACAACTAGCAAGCTAAATACTCTGGTAGCACAGACAGGCTACCAGATTCTGATATATTTTATTGGTCAAAAGACATTT
>NW_015122716.1:0-798 GCF_001443285.1 Poecilia latipinna
CCAACCTAGTATTTAACACTAGCTAACCCTAGTACACAATACCAACATAGTACTTATTAGCAACTAATGCCAAAGTCCTACACTACCTCAGTATTTATCAGTAGCTAGCTGTAAAATGCAATACCAAGCCGGTATTTAGCACTACCTAACCCTAAAACTTCACACCAACCTGGTATTTAGCACTAGCTAACCCTAGCACATAATACCAATATAGTACTTGTTAGCAACTAATGCCAAAGTGCTACACCATCTCAGTATTTATCATTAGCTAGCTGTAAAGTGCTACACCAAGCCGGTATTTGGCACTAGCTAATGCTACAGCACAATACCAACATAGTACTTATTATATTTAGCAGAAACAAATGCTAACATGCTGCACAAACATGGTATTTAGCAGTAGCTATCACTAGAACACAATACCAACATTGCACATATGAGCAACTCATGCCAAAGCGCTACACCAACTCGGTATTTATCACTAACTAATGGTAATGCCCTACAACAACATGGCATTTACGACTAGCTAATGCTAGCGCACAAAACCAACATAGTACATATTAGCAACTAATCCCAAAGCGCTACACCAACTCAGTATTTATTACTATCTAACTCCAATGCCCTCCAGAAACTGGTATTTGCCAATAGCTAACGCTAGCACACAATATCTACATAGTACGTATTAGCAATTAATGCCAAAGAGCTACACCAACTCAGTATTTATCACTAGCTAGCTGTAAAGCGCTACAACATGGCATTTGCGTCTAGCTAATTCTACAGCACAATACCAACATAGTATAT
>NW_015122717.1:0-798 GCF_001443285.1 Poecilia latipinna
TATATTAGAACCAGTCTGGTTGCGGGTGAATCGCCAGTCGTCAGCCTAACCTCCCCTCCCTGATCCCTCCATGGATTCTTCAAAGATTCAAGCTCCAAAAATGATTAAGTGTTAATATCTGTGAAACTCCACATTTCTGTAATGGAGGCTTGTTGTTAGAGTTGTAGTAAAAATGTATTCCTTCGCTCCATTCCTTATTGTTCTGTTTTTTGTTTATGATCCAGAGTCCGACACTGGCTGTAGTACTCAGAGACTGAAGACTGTCCGATGCAGTAGAGGAGCATGTTGGTGTCTCCGGCCAAACGTCACGAACAGCCCAACAACCTGAAGACAATCTGTTAGTGATGGACATCTCTCTGGTGGAGTGCAGAGAGGATCTGTCTCTTATCAACAGAAACAGAAACTGGATAAGAAATGATGGATCTGAATATCAGGTTGGTCTGTTATGTACTGTTCATATCTGGCAATTCACCTGTTAAAAGAAAATGTACTCTATCAAATATTACATGAACTGCATGCATTGATGCAGGCTTTACTTTCTCCACCTTGTACTTTGAACAATTTCATGCATATTGTATTGAAGAAAAATGTATTAAGCATACTGCATTTTGTATTGCATAGCTGATATATTAGACCTTTTAATAAGCAATATGTGAATGAAATTGATATGTGAAACAGGCACATTATTCCACGTTGTAATATGTTTTGTAATGATGGTGCACGTTTTGAAATAAATGCATTTGAGAAAATCATTGGCTCTTTATTAAATGTTTATTTTCCAAAGAATTTTTAAAAGTT
>NW_015122718.1:0-798 GCF_001443285.1 Poecilia latipinna
AGAGGCAGGGCTCACCCTGGACAGGTCACCAGTCCATCACAGGGCCCTGAAAGCCAACAACAAATAAAATGTATGAAAGAGAAACGTTAGATTAACAAGGGGACAAATTCTGTCCAGTTATCTTTAAATCAAATCATGTTTATTAAGCACTTAGTGTTGGTAACAGCAGTTTTTGTTGTTGAAAATGTAGCTAGCTCCTCATTAAAACAAAACAAAAAAATCCTTCCACCATGAAGACAATGTGAAGGCTTATCCTCAGAGCTGGTTGGTGATCTGGTGGAGTCAGAGCTTCTTCTGAGACAGGAAAGTCTTTAGGTTTCTAACATCCGATTTCTCTGGCTTCCTCTTTCATCTTCATTTGCTTAGTTAGACTGCAAACATATGTTGAAGATAAAATCATTGATGAACGAGTTAGAACAACAACCTCACAATATCAAAGTCTCTGTCATATGGAGCTCAATTAAAACAGGTTAAGTTTATGAATTAAAGTATAAGTCGCAACAAGCAGCCTCTATGCAGTTACAGCATGAAGCTGAATGATTACTATAGTAATAATCATACAAGTCACAATAAAATTGATAAAATAATTAATTAAGAAACCAACGTAAGTTATATATCTTTACTGCACTGTTTATAATTAAACGAAGATGATTAATAAGCAAACTTACCACCAGCTAGCAACACGTTAGCAGCCTTCGTTCCCCCGGGCTCCTTTTGTGACACACATTTCATTTCCATCGGTTGTTGTCCCGTTGTGTCGTCCAACTCGGACTAGGACGTCACCAGCTTGAATTTACC
>NW_015122719.1:0-798 GCF_001443285.1 Poecilia latipinna
TCAGACATCAGTTTTGACTATGGACCAATAACACATAACGATCTAACTCAGTGAGTCACAAGTGTCCAGTCAATGATACGATACGGTTCACTTTCGCTACGCAGCCAATCATTGCATAGTATTGTGTCTACGTGTCTTGGTCATATGCGCTGTGGCACCGTGCAGATTTGCTAGGTAGGAACAGTGCGGCGGAGTTAAGAGACGCGAAAGCTAACACCCTATCATGGCTAAGTGAACGGGCAGTGGGACATCCACTCATCAACCAAAGTAAAAAAGAAATGTGCTTCTTTTAAGATGGAATGGCTGCTGGAGGAGGAATACTGGTGAGATTACTCTTTTTATTAGTAAGCTCAGTGGTCACATGGATGCTCGTTTTCCAGATGATGAATTAAAGGAATAGACTGCATTTGACATTGAAGCACTGAGCTCAGACATCAGTTTTGACTATGGATCAGCAGACATTTCTACACTGGACAAAGTGTACAGCCATTGGAGAAGTGAGAAAGACAGATGTGAAAAAACTGTGTAATTAAATATTTTACAGACAAGAATTTATACAGTATCACAAGCTAGACACACAGTTCATTGTGCAGAATGTGAATGTTTTAATGTGAACAAAAAGTTATGTCTGAAAGGTGTAATGTCTCTTTTCTCACCATGGCCAAAGCAGGACATATTACATATAACATACTATGCATCTCATGAACAGCAATGTTTTTGTTTTTTTTCATTTTAAGTGGGGCAAATCACTTATATTAAAAGCAAACTAATGGAAGTTGCTGCTGTAATCTGATTCTT
>NW_015122720.1:0-797 GCF_001443285.1 Poecilia latipinna
AAATAATAAATGGAATAGTAATGTACGTCATTTTGCACATGGGTGACAGATAGGAAAGTTATGTTATACATGGTGAATTTTGATATTGCACACAGTTGAGCACTTTACCATTGATAAGTGAGTAAAACAAACAGGTTCATTAGTAGAGAGCAGTGACCTACTGAGAGCAGCAGGTGTTGGACAGTCTGAGGCGGCCAGAAGGAAACACCTGCAGTATCTTTGCTTCTTAGGGAGCCGCAGCCGGACACTGAAGGAGCTGCTCAGTGCTGTCAGAGAGGGCGGCATGGGGGGGCGGGTACTCCAGCTTAGTCCTCCTGTCTGCCACCTCTGGGTCAACAGGACACCCCAGGACAGAGCTGGATTTCCTGAGGATCTTGTTCAGTCTCTTCCTGTCAGCAGTGGAGATGCGGCTGCCCCAACAGACCACTCCGTAGAAGATGGCTGATGCCACCACAGCATCAAAAAAGGTCCTGAGAAGAGCCCCCCACACACCGAAGGACATGAGTCTCCTCAGGAGATGTAGTCTGCTCAGTCCTTTCTTGTAGAGGGCAGCTGTGTGGTCAGTCCAGTCCAGCTTGTTGTTAAGGTGAACACCCAGGTACCTGTAGGACCTCACGATCTCAATGTCCGTTCCCTGAATGTTCACTGGTACAGAACAGAGTGTTTGGACCTGGGGAAGTCCACCACGAGTTCTTTTGTTTTTGCTGTGTTGATCTGCAGACAGTTCCTCTGGCACCATTCCACAGAGCTCTGAGTCGGTTCTGTTCTCCCCAGCATCTCCATCCTTGATGAGGCCG
>NW_015122721.1:0-797 GCF_001443285.1 Poecilia latipinna
GATTTGTGCCATGTGGACTCAAAGGCCCATATGACATCAGATATTTTCCGTGCTCTGATTGGAAGATAAGCGCAACCAACACTGTTGTAGTACTCGAGAATGGTCTTGGTCTCGAGACCATTTATTGATGGTCTCGGTCTCGTCTCGGTCTCGGACACTGAGGACTCGGCATTTTATTTCAAGACCAGTCGAGACCGCAACTGTTAAAATATCACTAAACATACAGTACACTATGTAGTTTATTTGTTAACATCATTGTTTTCAGTGGATCCAAAATGCACCAATTAAAATTCAAGCAATAACGTATTTCTGTTACTCCCCTCCACTCCCCACCTTTCACTCGCACGCGGCGCTCTGAGACATGCGCAGTTGTTTTCTCTGAGCGGCAGAAGATGTCTGCCTAATCGTCAGTAATAGAATAGCGCTGCATAAATCATAAGAAATCCGATGGCCACAGCTAACTCAGCAGCGCTTCACTTTCAGAGACGGTGGGAACAACGTCTTACTTTTTTCATCACTTAGAAAAGTAGCTCAAAGAAAGGTAAGCTCCGTTGACGTGATGTTAGCAAAGCTAGCTGTATAGAGAGACATAAGCATTGTGATGAAAAAAAGTTGTCACTCACTGCGCTGAATTATTGTGCGGATATGTTGACTGACTTGTCGCATATTTGGGACAACGCTGTGTCCAAAAGTCTGCAATATAATGATGCGACATTCAGGAACAGTACGATTCATCTGCTCGTCTCTTTACTCATTAGATAGGACTGGAGTGTCATTGACAGTCGTTCTATTAGATT
>NW_015122722.1:0-796 GCF_001443285.1 Poecilia latipinna
ATTGAGCCATTTGACTCTGGTGTTTTGTACCTGTGGCATATCTAATAACTGCCAAAATGTTTTTTCGTTGTTAGTGTGTCATGTTGGTGACTGAAGCGTGTTATGATAACTTCAACACATTTCTTCAGACAGGTTGGCACGACTTTTAATGCTGTCCAAAAAAATTTCTATAAGCTGACTAATTTCTTTAGTAATTATTTCTGACTAAATAGAAATAATTTGCCCACCTTGTAAACCAGGTGGGCAGAGTAATTTGAATGAATATGACGGTGACACACTCAGGTGAGTCCGATTAGTTTTGTTCACACTTCTTTTTAAAATATTTATTTATTATCCCAATGTGTCTGCTATATTTCCTGTTTTTCCTTCCAGGCTGGAAGTCTTCCTCCTTCATTTTGGTGAAAACAAGAACAGCACCAAAGACACTTCACCATCAGTGATCACAAGACCATCCATGGTCACTTCCAATGAACTTTCAAAGCACACTTCACCTTCAGTGCAAAGTACCATGAATGTATGATCTTTGTTGTATATTGCCGTCAGTGCTGTTTAATGTTTTGAAATAAAAGTGATTACATACTGCAAATGGTGCTGGTGTTTTTGTAGCATCTAATGTGGCATCTAATGTCTTTTAAAATTAATTTGGGGATTATTGATGGCCAATAGTTTCTGGGGGAAAAAAAGGTTTTAATTGCTCTAATGGCTTTTATTTGGTAGTAAGTTGACAAAAAAAGTGGGTAATGAGAGAAGGGGAAAACCAGGAATTGAACCCACGACAGCCACATTGAAAACTAGA
>NW_015122723.1:0-796 GCF_001443285.1 Poecilia latipinna
TATTATGTTCTGCAGGTTAAGTGTCGCATATGTTTGACTAAACTGTCTTATTTAAATAAATCCACCTCCTCAATGCTGAGGCATTATGAGGCCAGGCATGAGAATGAAGTCCCAGATATACCTAGATAAACTAAGATATGCAGCCATTCTACAAATTACTCAGTTGCTTTTGATACATTATTTCATATACAGTGAACCCTTGCTATAACGCGGTTCACCTTTCACGGTATCGCTACTTCTCAGATTTTTTTGTGCAGTTTTTTTCCACAGTGTTCTGCATCCTGATTGACTGTATGATTGGTAAAAACAGTCTCCGCGCTTCTTCTCTACCTGAGTGCCAATAAAGTTACGGTATTTAATACAGATTGGCCATTCAGGAGATGGAAACTGAAACTTTCAATGCCTGCTGGAAAAAATCTGTGGCCAGAGGCAAAAAAACCCAACCAGAGGCTCGCTTTGATGAGATCCATCGCTCTGCCATAGATACAACTGTGAATCTCGCAGGGCAGGTTGGAGGAGACGCTTTAATGACACGACTCCGGATCACATTAAGGCTCGATTGATGAACACGCACATCCGCTGATCTGAAAACAGGTTTTGTTCTTTGGTTTCAATGTAGAGTATTTATGTATGCTGTGTAATAACTGTAAAAAAGGATTTTGCCTATCACGGGTTATTTTCGGAACGCAACCCCTAAGAAAAACAAGGGTTCGCTGTAAATGTAGTGTTTACTTCATTTTTTTCTACAGCAGGAGAAGTTTTGTCAAAAAAAAGTGTAACGGGCTAAATTTCAAAA
>NW_015122724.1:0-796 GCF_001443285.1 Poecilia latipinna
GCTGCATGTCTCACAAACAAAGCCTCGCAGGGCTTAGTTTCTATGTGTAAACATGGCGTCTTTCGTTTCAACTGACTCTCTACAAAGTATTTCTGAGTCGATTAGTGTAGCATTTCTGCCGGATTTTCAAAAAAGATATCAGCCACGACAATGGACAGGGGAACCAACAAGTTCATGTCATCTTTTTTGGACGACATAAAGATGTTTGAGCCACGGGATGCCTCCAACATTGTGCGTGTCGCAGCTAAATGCTACCGAAAACAGCAGCTCCTCACACCCTCAGCATGAATATAGCTGTGGACAAGATCACTGATGCCTATTGTTCTTGCCAGGCTGGGCAAGTCGGGCATTCATGGTTTTGAGGGTTACTTTTGGAATCACTGATTTCTTTTGTTGGCAAATGTTTGAGTGCGCCTAGGCCTGTTACTCGCTACTCGGTGCTAGTGTGGCTAACACGATTACAATTTAGTAAAAAGCCTTTTCAGGTAAAATAAAATCTTTAATGTATGTTAGATACGGTACACATTGCATATTGATCTGTTCAGCTAATGTAAGATTGTGTAACAGAGAGGCTTCAAGGTGTAGAAGTTGTATCGGTACTGCCATTATGCTGTACTTAGCTAAAAGGTTTTCATAATGGATGTGTTTATTACTGACTTTTTCTCAGACTTGGGGGTCATTGTTCACACATTATAGGCCTCCTTAAGACCTTACAATATTTCAAGCTTCAAAATTCAAAAGGGATCGGGAGGTGCTGGTGCCCATAGACATAATATAAGGATAGACGCCTCATGGA
>NW_015122725.1:0-796 GCF_001443285.1 Poecilia latipinna
ACTTTACTTGAGGTAAAAGTTAATATTAATGACTTCGTCATAATTGTTACTTGTTTCACTTGCAGAAACATTTAATATTAATGACACTGTAATGACACTTAATGACTTTGTCATAACTGTTGTTATGTCACTTTACTTGGGGGTAAAGTTAATATTAATGACACTTAATGACTTTGTCATAACTGTTGTTACTTATGTCACTTTACTTGGGGGTAAAAGTTAATATCAATGACACTGTAATGACACTTAATGACTTTGTCATAACTGTTGTTACTTATGTCACTTTACTTGGGGGTAAAGTTAATATTAATGACACTGTAATGACACTTAATGCCTTTGTCATAACTGTTGTTACTTGTTTCACTTTACTTGAGGTAATAGTTAATATTAATTACATTGTAATGACACTTAATGACATATTCATAACTGGTGCTACTTGTTCCACTTTAGTTGATGTAAAAGAAATTAATGAGTCTGTTATTAAATCATTTGACAGTGTAATAAAGCTTATTGAAATCTTTACTGGTTCTCCTTCTTGTTTTGCTTTATTCCAGTGAGTGGAAATATTAATCATTGTTTTGTTAAAGCTTTTGCTAGTGTAATAATTAAATCATTATGACTACTATTATGACAAATTTATGTCAGATCATGATTTCTTGGTTAATGACAAGTTGTCATAACGGAGACAATTTTGTCTAGAATAATGTCAAGCTGTCAAAACAAAGACATTTTGAATAATGTCAACTTTGTATTTAAAGTGTCATTATTTACCGAATGACGCTTTATGACAACAGTC
>NW_015122726.1:0-796 GCF_001443285.1 Poecilia latipinna
TTTTACTGAAAACTAGTAGCAAAAGTAGTGAATAAAAAAAAGATCAAACATTTTATCACTCCTGCAATGAAATGGTCCAGTGTGACCTCGCCTCTGGAGAGGCCTGTTGACCTCTGGAGATAGGCAGCAGCACGCCTCATGTCCCCACTGCACAAGTATGTAAGATGGATGGATGGACGGATTTTTGAACTCTTACTGTTTTCATAGTTACTACAGGAGTTTAAGGCTGCAGAAGCCCGGACCTCTTCACTTTAGCCTCACATGTCAGATAAACTGCAGACTAGATGTGAGCGTGTTTGGATGACAGTTGGTGAAATGTCCAACCTCGTCCAGCATGACCGCCGAACACAGAGCCTGTTACCCTGGAATTTGGAGACATGGAATCTGAATGGGCCATCTACATTTTGTAGATTTGGTCAAATCTTAAGAGTGATTTTGTGGGGGTGCTGCAGTACTGTGGGGTTCAGGGTGGTGTTTTGTGTCAGCCAGGTCCTTCTCCAATGTCAGATGACACCAGGGCTTTACCTCGACAATGATCTTGTTTGTGGCATTCTTGGACAGAATCTCAAGGTGGTAAGAGGAGCAAATCTGATAGAAGAGCTTCAGTCTCACCATTTTGCAGATGATGTGGTTCTGTTGTTGTCTTCAGGCCATGGTTCATGACTAGAAAACATTTAATTGCTCCCTTTGAGAAAAGGAGAGTTCTCTGCCTCAAGTAAAAGAGCTTAAGGATTATTTTGTCTCACTCATGACTGATGATTGGAGAAAAGTCACTGTTTCTCCTTCAAAAAAAAAA
>NW_015122727.1:0-796 GCF_001443285.1 Poecilia latipinna
TATATATATATATATATATATATATATATATAGAGAGAGAGAGAGAGAGAGAGAGAGATAGATAGATAGATAGATAGATAGATATAGATATACATACACACACACATAGTTGAGCGCAGTTGAGGGGCTTTGGGCGGCGTTCTTAAAGTCACCTGCATTTGCTGAGCGGAGCAAGCTCCTGCGGCCTCTCCCACAGCAAGTTATATTTATATTTTTTATTGAATATTTTGTTCATGACAGTGATTAAGAGAGTATTATTTAATAACAATTTATGCTAATGCATTTTGAACTATCAACAAAAGCGAGTTTAAACAATAACATGCAGACCCCTGCATGTTATTGTTTACATAAGGAAATTTCTCGCATGCTACAATGCTGGAGGGCAAAAAGGCTATTCCTTTACATGCCATTCATGATTCCGTGATCTCAATCAAACTTAGACATGTAGATATTATTAATTTCGTGCTGTGCTTAACAGCAAAGGGAGAAACCGTTAAAGTACCACTCAAAATCACGTTTTTCTTGCTCTCTGTATCAGCTCAGCTACTGTATGGTTAGCTCGCTGTTACTGTCTCTTACTCTGCAGTTGTGGAGTCACAATGTCTGGGTTCATGAGCGCCCCCAGCGATGAGGCATGAGAACTGCCTGCCTCACCTCTAATCTGTATGGCGTTTGCCGTCTCAAATAATATGCCATTTATGATCGCTCCTCAGCACACGAAACACGTTGACATACACAGTTGGTGAAAATAAAGACACAGTACATTAAATACATAAGCTAAATCATGGAAAATAGG
>NW_015122728.1:0-795 GCF_001443285.1 Poecilia latipinna
AAACATCTGATTTTTATTTTTGTGTTGAATGTCTGTTTTATCATATCTTTACCACCAATGACAATTTTCTTTTTCACTTCTCTACCAAATTCACCAAATGTGCAGTTCTTATTAAGTAGTAAAACATAAAAAGTATTTCAAAAAAGCAGAGAAAATCTTATGTTTCTGAACTATAATAATATTTGTTGTTAATGTGTTGCTAGGAGCTCGTGCGTTTCTGGTAACAAAGGGCCACAAAGTAAACATCTTATTTTTATTTTTGTGTTTAATGTCTGTTTTATATTTACCACCAATGACAAAAAAAAGAGAGAAAAATTCACTTTTCTGCCAAATTCATCAAATGCACAATTCTTGTAAGTAGTATAAGAGAACTAGTACTTCAAAAAAGCAGAGGAAATCTTATGATTTTTGAACAGTAACAATGTTTGTTGTTAATCTGTTGCTAAGAGATGAGCGCGTATTTTGTAATCAAGTGCCTTGAAGTAAACATCTGATTTTTCTTTTGTCATGAATGTCTGCTTTATAGTATATTTACCACCAGTGACCAAAAAAATAAATAAAATAAATTACTTCTCTACAAAATTCACCAACTGCACAATTCCTGTTAAGTAGTATAAGAGAAGTAGTATTTCAAAAGAGCAGAAGAAATCCTATGTTCCATTTGAATACATTGCAGGTTGTGGTTGAAACTTGACAGAATGTGTAAAAATCAACTGGTTGCAATTCTTTGTTAAGCACTTTATATGTTTCTTTGCATTCTTTTTTTGTTGGAGAAATTGCTCAATGTAAAACCAA
>NW_015122729.1:0-795 GCF_001443285.1 Poecilia latipinna
GTTGCTGTTAACATCCAGATTGTATTTTTATTCACTGACTTGTACTAGTAAACCATCTGAGTTCAAATACAAGGAAATGACTAAAAGAAAGGGCTAAACCTCTGTTTATAACTATGGTAACTCTAAGATCAAACAATGAATATTATTCTTTGCACTTTTAAAAAGTAAACTTTTAACCCACTTTGAACCTCTTCATGCATTACTTGAATTTGGCCCACAATACAACCCATATTTTGGGAAAAGGGTACTTAATTTGCTTTAACAGCCAACAATAAAAAGAACAGACCAAAATAGCACGTATTTAACATGGAGATGTTGGGATATAACGGTCCTCCATGGAGACGTTAAGATCCAACAGCCCTCCATGGAGACGTAAAGATCCGACGGCCCTCAGAGCGAGCCAACGAAAAAACCCGCCTCAGAAAATCAGCCAAACGGTCCACAAAACCTAACTACACTACTTATTCTGGTTAATCGAGGTGCTAAATATCCCACACGATAGCCTTGGTGCTTTTCCCCAACCACATACTGACCTGAAGAGGAAATAGACAAGTAGTCAGCAATGACGACTACTGTTGCTGTTAACATCCAGATTGTATTTGAGACAAACCGGAAGTCCATCCCAAAACCAACCTGGAAGCAACACCCCCCCAAACAAAGGTTCCGCGTCGCCATTACCGCTCCTGTCCCCTTCCCAGAAAAGCACTACAAATAAAGACAGATGAACATAACGAACTGCAAACAACAAAAAAAACAACAAAACACTGTGGTGCCATTTGTAGGTGCACCACATTT
>NW_015122730.1:0-795 GCF_001443285.1 Poecilia latipinna
GTGGAGCCACAGGTAACTCGGGAGGAGTGTCCGCAAACTCGGGGGGCGGAGCCAGAGGATACTTGGGAAACTCGCGGAACTCTGGAGCAGGTTGCTGCTCACATGCAGTGGACGACGCGGGAAACTCTGGAGCAGGGGGCTGGTCACGTGCAGCGGACTCGGGAAACTCTGGGGGCTCGCACGGAGCAGACTCGGGAAACTCTGGGGGCTCGCACGGAGCAGACTCGGGAAACTCTGGGGGCTCGCACGGAGCAGACTCGGGAAACTCTGGGGGCGGAAACAAACGCCGCCGCGGTGCGGGGACCGGAGGCAGCGGGGACAGACGCTGCCTCGGTGCGGGGACCGGAGGCAGCTGCAGGCAGTGGGAGTTTCGCCCAGGGGCCGGGACCTCCGGCGGCTCAGGGCGGCGTTGACGGCGGGGTCCCTCCTCCGGCGGGCGGATCGCCAGCTGCGATCCCCGTAACGGCCCCAGGAGTAGAAGAGCCCCTCCACAAAACTCCTCCAGGGAGACCGCTTCAAATACCCGCCAGGGGTTCCACCGTCGGGTGTGGGCCTGCCACCTGCGTTCCTCACCTTTTCTGTGATCGGATCCTTCTGTCATAATCGGTGTGTTGTGGTGAGGATAGGATGCAGGTAGACCCAGGATGAAGTGAAAATGATGAATTTAATGATGATTTCCAAGGTACAGAACAACGGAGAACAGCACAGAGAAACATGCGACATATGACAAACAACAAGGATCCGACGAGAGACAAGGACAACAGGTGGGTTTAAATACACACGGGGTAATCAGGG
>NW_015122731.1:0-795 GCF_001443285.1 Poecilia latipinna
AGTGTAACAAGGCGGCCGTTTGCGGTTGGATTTTACGGTGCAGAAGATTACGAGAGGTAGAGTCAGGTGGAAGCAGCAGTCAGTTTATTCTCCTCACAGCATCAACACACACACTCAATAACAATCAATCCTCACACAGGTGAAACTACAGGCTTAAATAGTCTCAGCTGTGTTGGACCCAACTACCTCCAATTCACAGGGAGATCTCACTTAAATCTCCACCTATTTAAATAAAATACACTTTATTAAATATAAACATTTAAATTTTCTTTTTATAACTATTTTATATTTTATCTTACACCAAATGAAACACCACAAAAAAAACCCATAAACAATTATCTCCCCACACTTTTCAATGGCCTCTCCTGGAACTTATAAATGGTGTCTGGACCCCCAGGGTTGTATTTGACCAAACACCCTGGAGAGGACACAGAAAAGACAGGTGAGTCACTCAATATCAGCACTCCACACCTAACAGATTATGCACAAACATTTGCTCAATTTACCCACCAGTAGCTCATTGCTCTGAGTAACAATAATCCTCCCTCCACAGGCAACCACCTCACTTTCCAACGAGGAGCAGCTGTGCAGAGCCCAGAACAAAAGGCTACATGCTAATTACTAAAATATTCAATAAATACAATTAAAACTTCTCGTGTGCAAATTGTTGTTTATGTGCAAATCTCTGCTTAAAGTGCAGTGCTAAATAAAGTGCTTGTTAATAAAGTGCAAAAAGTGCTATACAGTGACTTAAATACAAATAGACCCAGTAATGAAGCTCTCTTCATTACAATA
>NW_015122732.1:0-795 GCF_001443285.1 Poecilia latipinna
TTTAAAATTTTTTTTTTTTGAAGCTCATGTTTTTTGGTTGAACTCAACGTTTTTTGATTAAACTCAACTTTATTTGCTTGTGAATCTCACATGAACACTCTGGGTGGGGCTTAAGGACGAGAAATGTAAGACGTGTTCCGATTGGTTAGCGCTGACTAAAGCGGATGACTCCAACTCCCTGAGATCTCAGAACTCTGTCCCGAACTGCAGAGCTTCGGTGACGGGACACAGAATGTGAATGGTAAGTAATCTTAACAAAATTACACCATTTAGCAGCTACTAAAGTGTCCACCCTGTTTCAAAGAAGAAATCTTACACAGCTTATGACGACAGTCACATATTTTGTCTGCCGCGATCCCCGGTGGCATATTGTGCTAGCTATTATTAGCACTAGGTAAAGTTCATAAACTAAGGCTTGTGTAATATTCGCCTGTCTTTATGTTGAATTCGTTAACCAGCGCACCTCTGTCAAGTGGCATTAAGCGTGGAAAATACCAAATGTATCTGGAGGAAATATGTGTTAAAAACTGTTGTGTAATCCTCCGTGTGTGTGTGTGTGTGTGTGTGTATTAACTAGCATTGGAGCTAAAATGGGAAAACAGCGGATCGTTGCTCCAATGTTATTAGGTCCACATTAATCTGCACCACACGTCGTGACTGTGCAGATGACCAAGCACATAATCAGTGTTGTCGATGAGGGGAGGCAACGTAACTCTTAAATATATACATTTTCTTCCAGATGTAAAATGTAAAACTAAGCTGGTAGGTCACAGGCTGAAGGAGGACATTCACATA
>NW_015122733.1:0-795 GCF_001443285.1 Poecilia latipinna
TCGGTTATGGGTGCCCAGTTCTTTTATTTTGGATCCCTCCCTTATCTCTGATTTTCATTCCTCCAAACCCTCTGGTTCTTCTGGACCGCCGGGTGGCGGTCGTTGAGGGGGGGGGACTGTTGGGTACCACGTTGGGGAAGGGTTTTGTTTTCATTTTCAGCATCACCAACTATCCAGGAGAGGGCGCCAGGGATCCATGCTGTGACAGGAGGGTGTGCTGACGGGCTTAACAGGATGCACCTGAGGATCATTACCATCTCCCAGGAGGAGGATATAAGCAGCGGGTTGCCAGCACTTCTCTGCCAGAGTGTTGCCTACAGTGGTACATCAGGTCCCTGTGTTTCTTTCTGAGAAGTGTTTTTGATCTCTTCGTGTTCCTTCTTAATCAGTTTTCTTGCTGCTCTTCCCAGGACGCCTACGAGAGACTCCGGAGAAGGTTTCTCAAGTCTTCTGGCCTAGGACTGTCTTTGGAAGATCTCTCTCTAGTGGGGAGCCCGCTCTGCCCCGCTGTCCTCGGAGCCTCCTACTTGGTCTACCTGTCCGCCCTCCAACAAAAGCACCCTTCCTACGCCCCCTTTGTGATACCCTTACCTGGAACCCACTCCCCTCCGCCGATCCTAAGCCTCAGACTCCAAGTAAGCACCAAACCATTCTCCAGAGTTTGCTGTTTTCCGTCTCCATTCAACTCACCACCTCTCTCTCTCGATTGCAGCCGTTCTGGATTTCCTGGTCCTTGTCATCCATTCTTTGCCTTGTAATTACTTGTACGTTTTGTAAATAAATTATTGCATTTAC
>NW_015122734.1:0-794 GCF_001443285.1 Poecilia latipinna
TAAAGTTTGTCTGGCAAACCTGTTAAACAATATTACCTCCAAAATGTTGGCAGTAAGTGATATTATTATTATATTATTTTTTTGTAGACAATAAAATAAACTGGTCCAAAAAGGGAAACAGACGATAGCGCTGCTAAATAAACTCGTACCAGCAGTCGCAGAGTTCCAAGAGCGCCGTTTTAACCACTAAACTATGACGACAGCTGAGAATCCGATGTATGGGTTAGATTTGTTTCACAATTATTCTATCAAAAAAAAAAAATCATGTCAAACAAAAAAAGTAGTATTCAATCAAAAAAAAAAAATCATGTCAAAGCAAAAATCACTAAGTTTTTTTTTTTAAACTTTTTTTTTTGTTTTTGGTTGAGTCTCTTTTTTTTGGTTGAAACTTTTTTTTTTGGTTGAGTCTCTTTTTTTTTGGTTGAAACTTTTTTTTTTGGTTGAGTCTCTTTTTTTTGGTTGAAACTTTTTTTTTGGTTGAGTCTCTTTTTTTTGGTTGAAACTTTTTTTTTTGGTTGAGTCTCTTTTTTTTTGGTTGAAACTTTTTTTTTGGTTGAGTCGCTTTTTTTTTGGTTGAAACTTTTTTTTTTGGTTGAGTCGCTTTTTTTTTTGGTTGAAACTTTTTTTTTTGGTTGAGTCGCTTTTTTTTGGTTGAGTCTCTTTTTTTTGGTTGAGTCGCTTTTTTTTTGGTTGAAACTTTTTTTTTTGGTTGAGTCGCTTTTTTTTGGTTGAGTCGCTTTTTTTTTGGTTGAAACTTTTTTTTTTGGTTGAGTCGCTTTTTTTTTGGTTGAAAC
>NW_015122735.1:0-794 GCF_001443285.1 Poecilia latipinna
CTCAAACCATGGATTTTGTTTAATAAAGTTGCACAAAAGCAAAAATCTGTACGAGTTAAGTTAGTTTTAAGGGTGCAACATACGGTATAATTAATAAAAACTAAAGCTAAACAATATTGAAATAACTAATAAAACTAGAAAACCTATTCTGAAAACTAACTAAAACCAATTGAATTAGACAAAAAGTAAACAAAATAAAATGAAACTGTAACAAATAAACCTAAATATTGTAATCCTGCTCTATGCTAGGGCTCCTTAGCGGTTCTATATTCCTTTGACAAATGGCATTTTTTTTACTCGTGCCTGGGTAATAATTATCTGGTGGCTGAACAGGCTGTGATATTCAGGGGTGTTGAGTACTACTGCTTCTATGCCAACATGCAATGATATTAAATTTCTATGTACTATATTATGTGATTGTGGTTCTCTGGAAAGCAAACCATGATCTACCTTTGCTTTCTTTGTATTATTTTGTTTAAGTATTCTGCTGCTTTCGTTTATAAATCATTAACACATTAATTGTTCTGGATTCTTGCTAGTGCAGTAGAGCACAAACAAGTTTATCTAAAGTAAACAGCAACCTTTAGAAGAACTGTCCCTCTCTTGTGCCCTAGGAGAATGTAATGGCTGTTCCATTTTGAATACAATTTCTTTGCTTCTGCGTCTTTTATTAACTATTTCAGCATCGGACAAATTGTGATGCGTCATCACAGCCTGACCTCCTGCAGAGAAGGATAGAGAATACACTGTCAAATATAATATCAGCAGGAAATATAAAAAACAGTAAGGTGATA
>NW_015122736.1:0-794 GCF_001443285.1 Poecilia latipinna
TGGCACTTCCGGTGGCATGTGTCACGGCAGCCACTGTTTTCGGGGCTAGCGGTCAGTGTTGTCACTGACTTCGGCACCTTCCAAGGGTTGCCGCTACCTCATACTGGCACCTCCCACGCCTCACGGACCGCTCTCGCCTATTTTCGCTGATGAGATTTAGGGCGGCCATTTTAGAGCGGTCGACCGCTCCACTCAGCGTTATACGTTGGACAGGCACAATGACGTATTTGCGCATTTAATCTTTCATAACACGCTGTTTTGTTACTGGAAACCTTATACAAACAGCTATATTTATAAAAATTTTATTTTAAAGGTTTTTTTTAATTGTATTATACATACTTCAGCATATTTAAATATGCTTAGTGGGGAAAACAATAGAATAGGAATAGAATATTCTTTGGTGACAGCTTCTGTGTCAGATTTAATATGAATGAATTTATAATTAATGAAAATAATGGTGGATCTGGCACAAAGTATTGCATTTCCTCTTAAGTATTCTGTTCCCTTAGAAAAGCAAATATACCCTGGTCTATTTTTTATACAGTCTCAAATTTCAGTTTCCAATAAACAGCCTCAGTGAAAACATGTTGACAGTTGCCATAAGCTGTCACTTGTGCCACGGGCTTCTGGGTAAGGTGCCACTTGTGCCACCTTACCACTGGGTAAGGTGGCACAAGTAAGGTGGCACAAGTAAGGTGGCCATGGGTGCCACAAGTAAGGTGGCCATGGGTGCCACAGGCTGCTAACCTCATTCTCTGTTTCAGATAGAATGTAGCATATGAATAACTTTAGTT
>NW_015122737.1:0-793 GCF_001443285.1 Poecilia latipinna
CTCATCTCCAACAATAAGCACTCTTGGCATACCTTTTGTTTTCCTGGTGGTCATTTTGTCTTTCGGAGCTTTGTGGGGTGGATGTGTTGGTTTAGCCTCATTGCTGATGTTTGAAGGTGGGTTTTCACTCAGAGGCTCAGACTGGAGTACAGAAAATCTGTTTTTCAGTGGGATTCCCACGGAGTCGGAATATTTTGAGGCTTGGGTTTGTCGCTTTGTCCTTGGGAGCGGGGTCGGTGGAGCCGTTTTGGTTCCAGCTGCTTGTTTGCTATTCTTTGGCGGAGGAGGTGTTGAAGTTGAAGGTGGGTTTCGGCTCAGAGCCGGCCACGCTGTTTCGTCCAGGTGAGGGGTTCTCCCTGTTAGTCGTCTCATGGGATCTGCAGTGTGAGACTTTTGTTTTGGCTTGGCGCCCTGAGCGATCCAGGGTGAGCTGCTTGGTGCGGCGTGTACGACCTCACCGCTGGTTTGAGGAAGAGTTGTTTCATTTCCACAGGTAGCTTTGATCTCAAATTTCCCCCCCAGCCGTTGAATCTTCGTTTCTAAAAACTGAAGTCGTTGTAGAATACTGTTAATGTCCTTGGGGTCGGACGGGGGCATTTTGCCCTAGCTCAACTTGGAGATGAAGAAAAGTAAGGTAAAAATAAAAGTGAAAAAAATATTTCCCAGTCCTTAAGTCTGAAGTAATCCAGTTATTATGTAAAAATTGTGACTGTAAAAATAATTCACAGGCAAAGTTATCAGTAAGGACGGGAGAGAGCAGGATAAGCTGTTCCTCCTTCAGCTGCAAGAACAT
>NW_015122738.1:0-793 GCF_001443285.1 Poecilia latipinna
ATTCTCCTTCAAGATACATTTACCTAACGCTAGAATAAATGCGATGTACATTATGCAGCAAAGGAAATTAGAAGATCGGACATATATCCATTATGGAGATGATTGGTTTTGGACGGGCGATGTGCCCCTATTGCATAAGCGACACTGAAGAATGACTGATATCATTAACGATACAGGGAAGAAACTTTTCAGTCATCTTGCTTTGCTAGCAAAGTTGTTAGCTAGCAGCTAGCTAATAGCACAACAACAACAGTCTAAAGTCTATATGATAAAAATACTGAATCGATAGATAAGAACAGTTTTTCCTCACCTGGCTGTCGTCTCCTGCTCAGTAGTTCTTCAGAGAAAGGCAGACGCAGAGGCCTGTCAGTGTTTGTTGTATTTCATTACCTCTCTGCTTAAACCGCTGAAGCAGAAACGATACTTTCAACGTTTTTCGTCATCTGACAAGTAGCAAGTCTACTCCACTTTATTCACCAAAAACTTTTTTTTTTTATTCACCAAAAACTGTTCTGTAATCTGGAACGTTCGCTACGTTGAGCTCCGCTGTTAGCCGCTTTATCTCACTGCGCGAGAGGCAACTGCGTCATGCGTCACGGGCAAAAGGTCAAAGGTAACAAGGTGACCGGAAGGCTTATTATGTTGTACAAAAAAAATAAAAAAAATAAAAAAATAATTTTAGTACATGTTATTATGTGTCAGAAGAGGGCTTTGAAAATAATAATACCACAAAAAAAAAAAAAAGAAAAAGAATTGACCAAAAGGGCACTTTGGGGCAAGGAGCAAAAAGGGC
>NW_015122739.1:0-793 GCF_001443285.1 Poecilia latipinna
TGTAAGTGAGTTTGTTCTAAAGTTGAAGGACTGTTAGGCGCTGTTCAGGTTTGTCACCGCTCTCAACCTGGAGTGTCGGCCAGAACACCACTCAGGCCAGGATTCAGCTCAGGACCAGATGTTAGGATGAGGTGCACCAGATGTTTAATGAAGACACGAGGCAGGATCCTTTAACTGTTCTGTATTCCAAACTGTATCACAGATATTGATCCATTGAATATGGATGGGCATAAATGTGTCTACATGAAGGTGTGTGTGTGGTTTCCTAGAATAAACAAAAATACAGCATATAAGTTCAAGGTGTCCTATCATTACACATTACACCATGCCAATATACCTTAGAAACTAAGAAGGAAACCTCTAAGTCAATATTACTAAGCAAACTAAGGCGGGTTAACTCCACAGTTAACTAATAACCATGCCTCTGCTCCACTGAGAATAGATGTGTATTTTCAACACAATGCTCTATAATACACACATAGCAAATAGCTCGGACTTAGCAACAGGTGAAATAACAGCAAACAAATAAACTTCAAATCACTCATTTAGCTGCAGTAAACACTCAGATATTACAACTTACTCATCAATGACGCACACTCTTAAGGAGAACACATATATGGTGGTCTTTCCCACGCGTTAGCACAGCGGCTCGGTTACCCAAACTTCCCCACCAGATACCAGCAACGTTGGCTACGGCAAGGTGTTGACGTCATCACTGCCCTAACTACGGTATGCCTTAAGGGACAAAAGTAACGCTGAACAGAAAACACATAATACAAAGAGTAATACTCAA
>NW_015122740.1:0-792 GCF_001443285.1 Poecilia latipinna
AGAAATATTGAAGTTATGAGAATAAAATCTTTGTTTCTGTCTTTACAGAGAAGGTCGAGTGAAGAACATGTTTATGATTCTCATGTTTCTCTACAGTGCCCCTCACTGATGCTATTCCATCCGAACTTCAGTGTGTCAACATGAAAGTTAATCAGGTTTTGGACGTCATGAAGTACCGTGGGCATTTATTTTCTGCTCAAGCACCAAACAAAGATATATGCTTAGTAAATTTGTTTCTTCAATTTCTCTCCACTGTCATTACTTTCCTGTTTTACAACATACATATATTGATATACATTTTTTTACAGGGTGACGATGGTGGAGCAGCGATGCACAACGGCATGATATATGGAGTGATTGTTATTGGTGGAGAACCTGTATGTATGAAGGACCCAGTTACAATCATGGATGTGTGTGAATACCAGGGGTGGATAAAACATAGACTATCATGAAATAAAATTCTCATCAAATTTCCTCTCGCATATAATTGTATCTTCATCAGTTTGATCCACATGTTTGTAGAATTAGAATAAATTGTTTTGTTTTCCTTCTCACCTGATCTTCACCTCCCTAATGGAGTTTTCTCTTCACCTCAGAAATGAAAAATAAATTAATAAATGCATGAAAAAGGAACATTTCCTGGCTGATTGTCTTTACATTCATGGTTCAGTTTGTTCAGTTGATATTTTCCCTGAACTGACTCTAAAAACATGTGTTACGGCCCCTGGCCTCTTGAGGCTGTGCATTGTTATGCAGGTTCAGCTGTGAGGGCACATCTCCCTGATTGGCTGC
>NW_015122741.1:0-792 GCF_001443285.1 Poecilia latipinna
TCTATATGCTAATAAAGATCCCACACAAGTAACAATAGTCCAGTTCAATTTAACCAGTTACCAATCCAAGGATCAACAGACTGAATCAGTCATTAGCAGGTTTAGTTCAGTGTTTCACCTGCCTTACATGTTAAGTGTTTCCCTTCTGCCTCACCTGGATTGAATCTGTGGATGATTAACAACCTTCTGCACTTCTTGATGGCTGCAGACGGACATGCAGTCATCTAACTCAGCTGTTCTGGAACAGAGGCTCATTTAAGCACGTCCCTAAGCACATCATAATAAAAAGTTAAAAACAAGTGATTACTATCACAACAATTTAAAGCCCACCTGGAGCAGCCAGCCTTACACTTCCTTGTCCACCACATGCTCTCCCAGACCAAACAATAGGCCCCGCCCTATTTTAAAAATTCAAATCCCACAAAATCTCGCAGGATTTCATACTTAGGCCTGGAGTGGTGGGTAGGATGAAAATAATACAAAAGGAGACATGACCTCAATTATTAAAAATATCTGTTTTGCCCCAAAATAACCAGGATTACTATGGGCACAAAACAATGCCCTTATTTTTCAATAAACACATTTAAGATCAAAGTAATATTGAAAAACTTACCATAAAACTGCTCAGAGGAGAATTCAATTCAGAAGCCGGTTGCAAACAAGCCAGCAGCAAAGTGGCTGTTTGGTTGGGACAAACCACTAGTGTAAAAACGGGGAGGTGGACTGTACAACTCCTAGTAGAGACTTGTAGATGTTTTTGTGTCAACACATTATGCACAGTCAGTAATAATA
>NW_015122742.1:0-792 GCF_001443285.1 Poecilia latipinna
ATGTCACCAATATGGTTCCACGCTCAGTTCGCGATACAAGGGGGAGCAAACAACTCAAAAAACCCAACCAACGGGACAGTCAAATTTAAGATCTTTTATTACTACAAGAATTTACTTGCAATAGTGGCTATATATAAAAGAATAAAATAAAAAAAAACAGTCCTTTTCTTTTTTATGAGATCCCAAAAAGTTCCGTAAAAGGCAGTCACCAGTTCCAGATCCTCGGCTGAGTTCCACTTGCGCTGCTCCAAGGGAATGCGGCCCGTCCACCCTTTGTCCACTTGCCAGCTCCCAGCTGACTCCTTAAAAACTCCGACACTGCCCGCTCTTCGGCGTATCACGATCCTTTACAGCCAGACCCAGCTAGAAGAGAGAGACAGGGAGAGCGCCAGCAATCCTGCCCCAAGACTCCATCGAGTCAATTTCCTGTAACTCTGGGACGGAACACTACAGGCGCGGGCAGAGGACCTCCTCTGCCCTGATTCTCTGTGTTGAGCCGTCAGTTCACCTCTCGGTGCTCCATGTCTGGGGTGCAGATTTTGTCTGTCACTCGTCAGGATCCGTCTCTTTCGCTTGCAGGGCTCACACTCTCCCCTTCTATCCAGGCTTCTTTTATTATCGCCTCAATCAGCATGCCGACCCACTGATTACAAACCGCAATCAGTGGGCTCCGCCTCCTTAAAGGGCAGCCTTCGACCTGGTGCGTTCGGGTGTTAAAGGGAAAAACAAAACCAAAAACATGCAAAACACAACAAGCAAGAAAAAGAAAAACAATCATATTTTCCCTTGTGC
>NW_015122743.1:0-792 GCF_001443285.1 Poecilia latipinna
TAATATATTAAGGAGCTTTTTTGGGGGTTGTCAACATGAATGTTGAAATCACCGACAATTATCAAACAATCATAATTAATGCATATGAGAGATAGAAGTTCATTCAAGTCCTTAAAGAAATTTTCCTCATATGTTGGAGTTTTGTATAAAGTTAGTGTCAAAGTTCATTTGTGGCCTTTTACCTCAATTCCAAGATACTCAAAAGACGTGAAATTACCCAAAGAGATTTTACTACAGTTTGTGGTATTCTTAAATATTGAAGCCACGCCTCCTCCTTTTTTGCGTTTTCTATTCTCGCTGATTCAATTAGTACGATTGGTTCATTATTGTCATCTAACCATGTTTCTGTCAGAAATAAAACCTCAATATTATGCTCGGTGATGAAATCATTAATTAATATAGCTTTAGCACAGAGAGATCTGGTGTTTAAAAGAGCCAGTTTAAGTGACTTGGAGGCTGAAAGTTCTTCAGTCTGAGGTTTGAATTAAGACCACTGTTTTTTGTATTTCTATTTTTTGTAGCTTTTCTTGTAGTGATCCGGACAGGTAATGTCCTGTTTTGCAGTGCCGGGGGGCCAGACACATTCTGGAGGAAGACGGGTGTAAAGATAATATCTGGACCCCGGTCTCAGACCTCGGAAACGCAGAGTGCTGGATCCTCTGGGAAGTCAGAGGCAGGTGGCTTAGATGAAGTGAGGTCTGCTATGTTGGCACTAAGGAGAGTTGTACCGAGGCGAACTTGTTGATCCATTCCATCCGTAAATTTGAGAAACTCTGATCTGGAAGACATTTC
>NW_015122744.1:0-792 GCF_001443285.1 Poecilia latipinna
GGATCTAGAAAAATATTTATGGGGTGGCAAGAGGGGGGCAGGGTTTTTTCCAGGGGTGGCAGCATATGCCAGTATCTATCTATCTATAGATATGTCTCATTCTCACATTTGGCTTACACAGACCTAACATTACACTTAATTTACTTGTTGCAAAATATTGTTTTTAACTTGCATTGTTTCAAAATGAGCTTCATGTAGCACAGAGGATTATATATAATTTCTTAATATAGTATAGTTAATTATTTTTATGCATGTCATACTGCTGCTAATTGATATGTATTACTGGATTGGACTAGTCGGTATGTGATTCATTGTGTCCAGAAAATCATTTTATCCCAATGCAGGACGAGCAGAAATCTGTCACAAAAATATTAGTAGCGACATCATCTGTTATTAGATATACTATTAAATACGACTTAAAATAAAGATGAGAAAACTGATGTTTGATAAATTCTCCATGATACAAATCTATAAACAGTTTGATTTCTGTTAGTTCTGTCAAGATGCAAAAGGGCAGGATTTTTCTTATGTTGGTCAATCGTTTTATTTTAAATGCTGTAGGAGCCTTAGTTTGATGACTGTTATAAATATCGCCACGTTTTACAAACAGAGGGGATTAGTTCAGTTTTTGTCGCTTGTTTAACTTTCATGAACTGCAGCGGCTGCAGTGAGCCGCAATAAAGGTGCAGTAAAGCTGATAAACAGGTGAAGAACCAAACTAGATAAAACCACTTCTGTTCTGCTTCTTCTGCTCCGTGTCGGCATCACCAAACACGTTGCCATGGCAACCGA
>NW_015122745.1:0-792 GCF_001443285.1 Poecilia latipinna
TGAAAGGGGCAAACTGCTGAGCTTTAATAGCTTAAAGGAAAAATATGAATCGGAGGACCAAGACCAGTATAGATACCTGCAAATAAAAGATTATTATGAGAAAGAGATAAAAACCAACGTAAGTAAAATAATAGAGATATTTCATAAGGCGTATGAGGGGAATAAATTACGAGTTATTTCAGCACTGTACCAGGGATGGCAGGCAGGAAGACAGCTACTATGTACATTAAAGAAAAATGGGAAGAGGAACTGAAGGAACATAAAAGCGGGGAGGAATGGTTTAAAATCTGTAAAATGCAGTGCACAGCCACCTGCTCCCGTGTGTGGAGGGAATTTAATTGGAAAAACATGATTAGATTTTTTATAACACCAAAGATCAGGACCAGGATGGTCTCCAGTTCACAGCCATGCTGGAGACACATATTCTGGTCCTGTGAAAGCTAACCACACACTGGCATAATGTTTGTCTTATTTTGAAAAACATATTGGGATATGGAATACCCAGATCATGTAAAACACTCTGCCTGGGATGCCTCACACAGGACGTCATTCAAAAGGATGATGAATGTCTGATAAAAATATGACTTTATGGTATAGAGCGGTGGCTGAGCGTTGTGGAGGAGAAAATCAGTCACAGACTAAGACTGCAGTTTGTTGTGAAATGGGGAAAATGGAGCGATTAGAGCTGTAAGGAGGATGCCACTTTTATAACCAGTTAAATATGGACATGGATGTTTAACATTGTATATGAAGATGAATTATTGATGCCTCTCCACTGTATCTGTTCAGAAA
>NW_015122746.1:0-791 GCF_001443285.1 Poecilia latipinna
GTCGGGTTTTGCGCTGCCTCTAGCCACAGTTTTGTTTTTTTGTTTGTTTTTTTCCAGCAGACATTGAAAGTTTCAGTTTCCATCTCCTGAGTGGCCAATCTGTATTAAACACCGTAACGTTATTGGCACTCAGGTAGCGCGGAGACTGTTTTTACCAATCATATGGTCAATCAACCAGCGGTCAAGCAGGGCGAACAACACTGTAGGAAAAAAAACTGCACAAAAAAACCTGCGAAGCAGCGATACCGTGAAAAGTGAACCGCGTTACAGCGAGGGATCACTGTATATGAAATAATTTATAAAAAGCAACTAAGTAATTTGTAGAATGGCTGAATATCTGAGTTTATCTAGGTGTATCTGGGACTTCATTCTCATGCCTGGCCTCATGATGCCTCAGCATTGAAAATGTGGATTTAAATAAGACAGTTTAGTCAAACATATGCGACACTTAACCTGCAGAACATAATATGAAAGTAAACTAAGAGTCAGTTTCAGCTGAATTTGGGTTCAGAAAGATCAAGTAGAAACTGACAAGAACCGGATGAAACGACAAAAATGAAAACAAATTTATTTTCCAACATAAGATCAAAATGGTCCCACACTGCGGAAACATTTTGTTTGAAACTGCTAGATGACAATGTAAAAGATCAAGAATTTGTTTGGCAAATGCTTTTGACAGATTCGCTTCCTTATAAACACAGTTTGGCATCCAGGATCATTTCGAAACAGTTCCTGTATTGGTCACATGACTTGCTGAAACCAATACGCGCACCGACACGGGTGTTGGTCTA
>NW_015122747.1:0-791 GCF_001443285.1 Poecilia latipinna
TAATTAAAATCTTTTGATCGTTTTTATTCTCTCTTCTGCCCGGATTCCTTGATGTTGTCATTGTATCAGCTGAGCCACAAAGACAAAGACAAACGCTTTCCAAGTACAATCATAACAACATTTATTAGATGAACAACTAATGAAGCTGACAAAACTCATAATAAAATCACAAACCAGCATCCAATTCAACATTTACCTTACTCCACAGACATCCACACATCAAGACAAACTTATGGGGAACCATTTCACCGATGCACTGTTCCCCGGAGACAGCATCGCAGGAAACCCCAGAGCAATCTGAATTAAGGTTCTGGGTCCTATACTTTTAAAGGAGGGTGTGTTTTCCTTCTCTGATGTATTCAAATTAGGGGACTGTCTTTAGCAAAGTTCATTTAATCTAGTTTACCATGTTCCAGTAAAAGCCTGGAACATGGTAACACTTCTTTTCAAGATCAAAGAAGTGCTATTTTCTTTTGAGTGGAGACAGATGTTTTTTATAAGCCTACCAGAGAGGAAGCTCTGCTCTGGCAATAAGGCCAGATTGTTTTACACCAGCTGTTAAATCTTATCAAGGTGGTCAAAAGGTTAAACTCACACACAGAGCCACGACCCCCTGTGAATGCCTGCTCAGTCCACAGAGAAACTATTTGTGTTTTAGACAACTACAAGCTAAATTATTTAATTCAACTTAATGTATTATATTTCAATAGAAATATCCTACATAAGAGATTACGCTGATTGAACCATGGATATAATTTGGAGCCGAATTTTCTTATTTAAAACACTATTAA
>NW_015122748.1:0-791 GCF_001443285.1 Poecilia latipinna
GGTAATATCTGGAATTACATGCTCACTCAGAATCCAGGGCTTGTGCAGCTTGTAATAGACCCTTTTCACAGTGACGTCAGACAATGGCCGCCATAACTCAAACCTGGGTGTCTTTACTTCCGGTGTGATTTTGCCTTGGGAACAAAGCTGAAAAATTCCCACATTCTCATAATCTTAAGGATATAATAAAAGGTAAGTTTAATAATAACAGCATTTAAGTGTTAGATAGCTGTTATTAATCATTGTAAATTCACCATTCTCTAACTGTGTATAAAATAAACAGCCTCCGATCGGTGAGTAAACTACCTAGCAGCAGCTTTAGCCACATTTAGGAAAAAATATACACTGTCAGTGCTGTAACGTTTAGAGGTTCACTTTCTGTGTTTTATAAAACAGTGTTTACGTGTTAGATAACCGTTATTAGTCATTGTCAATTTACCATTCTCCAACTGTATTCAAAGGAACCAGCCTCCGATCATGAGTAAACCAAGCAGCTTTAGCCACAGTTAGGAAACATATACACCGCCGCCTGTCAGTGATGTAACGTTTAGAGGTTCATTTTCTGTATTAATGGAAAATAAAGGGCAGCTTTCAACAACGTTGTTTAGAATAGTATTTTAAATATTGACTTAAAAGATTTACATGCATCATTCACATATTCTGATGTGATTCATAATTTCTCTTTTTGTTTTGTTGTATTTTTCCATCTTTCTCAGCAACGACCCATCTATCAAACAAGCATGGCACAATCATCAAACCGTTGCTATTGTAGTGTGCCATGCTGTTCAAAT
>NW_015122749.1:0-791 GCF_001443285.1 Poecilia latipinna
ATTTCTGGGTCTCAAATTTAACAGAATTATTAAGGAACCACAATTGTTCATAATCTGTACTCTGTTTCTGTGTTCCCTGCAGATGTTCATCAGGTTCTGCTGGTTAAAGAAGAACTGAGTCCTGATCTGGACCAGAACCACCCAGAGCCTGTCCACATGAAGGAGGAAGAGGAGGAACCCTGGAGCAGCCAGCAGGGGGAGCCGCTCAGTGTGAAGGAGGAGGCTGATGCCTCCAGGTCTCCAGTCATTGCTGTTCTCATAAAGAGTGAAGATGATGAAGAGGAACCTCTGATCTCTCATCTTCATCAAACAGAAGATGGAGAACTGCCAAGCAGCAGCTCAGCTCAGCAGAACCTGAAAGCAGAACCTGAGGGAGAGGAAGATGGAGAGGATGATGATGTGGAGCAGCCTGACTCGGGGTCTGAAACTGAAGACAGTGATGATGAGTGGAAGGAGAGCAGGACTCCTGAGTCAGGTGTCAACAGATCCCTGAGCTGCTCTGAATGTGGCCAGCAGTTAGTGAACAAGTTCTGTCTTCAGAACCACATGGCAGCTTCATGCTTTGACCCGCTCTGGGGGGTTCAGACATGCCTGAGGTGGTTCAGTTGTTCAGATTGCGGGAGAAGTTTCAAAAGGAAAAGTTATCTAGAAAAACACAATCAAATCCACACAGGAGAGAAACCATTTGCATGTGATCTCTGTGGACAGCGATTCATAGATAAGTCGAATTTAAACATTCACAAGAGAATTCACACAGAAGAGAAGCCGTTTGGTTGTGATGGATGTGGACA
>NW_015122750.1:0-791 GCF_001443285.1 Poecilia latipinna
AACTTGAATTGAAATAATAATTTTGAGTGTTATACAGCTTTTTACCAGTAGAGCTGGTTTTATAGAGTTTTTCATGGCCTTTACTCAACAAATTCCCAAGTAAGATAGACTCACATCAGTCCAGCAGGGGGCGCTAGAGTCTGACGCTTTGAACTCATTGGCGCCATGAATGACGTGCGGATTTTGTGAAAGTATGTTGGCTGCTAATGTGTCTTCAGTGACTGCTATCTTAGAAGCGCTGCCTCATGCACAAAACCAAGCCAGAGACTTTAAGTGTTGCTGAACATTAGGCATTCAGGAAGTTTGTATTGCTAAAACACAAAACTGTTCAGAGAAAGCCATAAAATGTACAACCAAAAACAAATGCAACCCCCTTCTAACTGAGATTTTCTGACTGCAATATTTTTGTTTTTTTTTTTTGTTTTTTTTTTTTTGTTTGTTTTTTGTTGTTGTTTTTTTTTTCACTTTTAAAATGAGAGAGAAATGAAACCTAAAACAATCTGGCCCAATTGTACTGTCTTTTAAATCTAGCATGTGATCCATTTCCTTTAGTGGGTTTTTTGTTTGCTGAGGGCAGCAAAAAACTGAGTCAGTTTTCAAATGATTTACCAGTAAATTAAACATGTAAACATTTTTGAAACACTTGTCTGATTTAGAAACATGACATTAAACTGACAATGAGGCAAAGTTAATAGTAACTTTGGCTGGAATTTGTTACATTTAGCCTTTTTTAAAAAGAAGAACATAGATTTTAGCATGCTCCCTTTTGAGTCTGTGGTGGCATCAGCCAT
>NW_015122751.1:0-791 GCF_001443285.1 Poecilia latipinna
TTTGTCCATCTGGATCTTGGCTCAAAGCTGCCTGGAGGATCCAACCAAAGGTTCCTCTTTTGGACCCACCTCATAAAGGGTTTATCCACCTTTTGGTGCGTTTGCATTGGCTAGCTTTGTTGCTGCGCCTGTTTCATTGGCTGACTGCTTGGACCGATGATCTCATATCCATCACCATCTTGGAGACATTATGACCTGATGTCTGTTCTAATGACCCCGAGTTGCTCAACAGTCCACCGACGTCTGCTGCCTGCCCAACCTTTTCTTAGGAAAGTCAAAGTTCAACAATAAGGCCTTGGTCACCTCTGCTCTCCCATCAGTTCCTCTTTTCCCCTGACCTTTCACCTACCATCTACCCCAACACAACATCAGTGATCTTTAATTACAGTTACACATTTTACACCATTTCCAGTTCAATGTCAAATCACATTTATAACCCTTTAGTTTCTGATTTAGCATTCATTTATAATATCATAACCATAACTTCTTAGTTACTCTTATTATAATCTTAGATTATTAGAACAAACAGGTCATGATGCTGGGCTGCTGATTATCCCTCCGTCTGGACACAGGATCAATAGAACCAGTTTAAAAGCTAAAATGAATGGTTACATGGCAGACATGGAAAACTGGGATGCACTCCATGCCATGATCAGGATTTAGGTCTCATGGCATCTCAAGGAGGAAATACAACTTTATTTTGTAGCAATTCAAGAGCTACCAGCTTTTATCACTTCACAAAAGAATTAATCAGCACAAAAGCTCCAAAGCACACAAAGAAGCCCTAACCC
>NW_015122752.1:0-791 GCF_001443285.1 Poecilia latipinna
TCTGCTGGAGGAGGTGGCATATTGTAAAAACACAGAGACAAGTAGATGGTGCAAAATCAGTGAGTTGTATTGATATTTACAATATATACAAATTGGTCCACAATTTAGAGTTCAAAATGGGTTCCTTAAACCAAGGAACTCAACCAGTCTTTGTTGATGAAAGGGGAAAAAAAACAAAAAATAATCCAGTTCCTTCAGTGAAGACTTGTTGGGCTGAATCTCCAACCAGTTCGGAAGAGTTTCCTCAGAAAATAGGCGTTGTATTTCCGGATCCGCTAGACGGTTAGCTCGCCAGTCTGGTCAGCATGAAGCCAGACAATCCTTGTTATATCCTAGATCCTTCAGCCACTCCTTGAGCGGGGGATCTGCAATATACCTGGCCTGTGTAAACAGGCCTAAATAATCAAACATGTACATGTATTTTCTAATTACAGAAGTTTACATAATAACTAAATGCAACTTATGCAAAACAGTATTTTTACACAATAGTTTCGGTATACATTTCAATCTGAATGCGTTTTAGATCGGCGTCAGCTACTTAACAGCTGGGGAGGCTAGTGCTAGCATGCTAGCTCCCGAACAAACACTCACCAGTTCCCTCTTGACAAACCGTGATCGTTTCAACGTTTAGCCGAATGTTCACGTCTGTAAGTTAACAGAGGCACACAATTGATAGATGTACAATCGACATTTGAAAACCACTTTGGGAACAGAACAGAACAGAACAGAAGCCTACCTGCACGTCAGAGTCCGACAGCGTCTCCTACCTAAGGTGCGATTCAGCAGCAATA
>NW_015122753.1:0-791 GCF_001443285.1 Poecilia latipinna
CCTCTTGCGCTTTACCACTTAATGCACACTGCAACAACAAAGTCCACACATTTTTAGGCCATTTAAGTGTGAGTGCCACTCTTTCAAACAATGTAAAATATTTATTAACATCCCGCTCATTAAATGGAGGGACCAAACGAACATTTTTACTTAAATCAAAATCATTTGATTTGGGTTGCGAAGACCCAGCACCAAGCTCAAGTTCTTTCAAACGCAGTTCAAGATGCAGCTCCTTCTCTCTCAAAGCAAGCCGTCCTAATTCAACTTCAAGTTCCTTCAAACGAACCGGGTCATCTGGCAACGAAGCTTTCGATGGCGATCCAACAGGACTTTTTGGTAAAACTGTAGCAGGAAAAATTCCTATCTGAACCAGTGCTTCTAACAACTCAGCTTCAACTGTTCCTCTTTTAACACGTTTATCTACTGTAACCTTGAAATGCTCGGCTATTAACAGCAACTGATCTTTTGTACATTTACCCACAGTATCAAATGTGGGCTTTTGAACAAACTCATCCAGGTCAAATTCCATATCTACCCTTAGAATCAAGCCACACCTAATCAGGAACACTCATATACAAACAACGCTACAAGAACACCAGACCCGAATGTCCTAATTAACCAGCGCAACGCGCGCCAGCTGCGCAAAAATGCCCACTAAACCCAACATAATCGCCAAAACATGAAACAACCTTAGGATACGACAAGTTTGTAAAGGTAAATTTTGTTTAAACGAGCCCCCATAAATATGTTACGTCCACCAAGGGCACAACATATCTGAGGACACGAGACAA
>NW_015122754.1:0-790 GCF_001443285.1 Poecilia latipinna
AATAAATCCCAAAAAAGTGGGATTTTTTTTAAAAGAGGAAAAGAAAAAAAAAAAAAAAAAAAAAAAAATCAACCAGCCTAAGTCTAGAACCTTGTGGAACAAACACAATTTGATTTTTTTAAAGTGTTTTGTTCCCATAACATTGACCTCTAATAAAATTATGTGATCACATTTGTGGTTGTTCTTTGGCTTAGCAAGACATACTGCATATTCACAACTCTTTAGCCAGATGCTAAATGTGATCATTAGCCTGACTGTAAACTGACCTAACAAACCACAACAACAACAACTGAACAGTTTCCTCAAGGAGTGAAGATGATAAAATAGAAATATAAATGAAATGATATCTTGGGTCTTTTTAAAGTTGAATACCTTCTTAAACTTATTTTCTGTTTCATCTGACAGTTTCTTCATCGTGAGAGTTTCTTCGGCCCAGTGTTATCTCCACCTTCTGCGGTAACCAAAAAAAAAAAAAAATGCACACAGCCTCCTAAAATATCTCTGCTTTGGTTCCGTTTTAGATGTCAAGATACATGCCTGCAAAAGATGCAAGATTTCCTGAGAACTACTTCAGAAAGTTATGCAACATTTAACAGTTTCCGTACCCGTTCATCACACCTTTGATACAACCTCCGATCAAAATTTTTACAGAGATATTAACTTAGATAAATCTGTTTATGGAGCTTTTTTCATTAGTGTTAGACATTAGAAAACATGCTTATAAAAGTTTGGATTTTGCATTCATATTAAATTCAGGCAAGGCTGATTTTAAACAACTTAAGTGCATGCA
>NW_015122755.1:0-790 GCF_001443285.1 Poecilia latipinna
CTGCAGAAAAATCTGCGCTAATTCATCAGTCAGTTGGATCTGTCTGATCCAAACAGATCAACTGAACTCTGTGAGTGTTTTACCCTGTGCGGTCCGGTGTGAGCTTTTACCAGGATTTTTATTTTTTTGTTTTGCATGGTTTCGCTTCTCCGAAACGGACAGATGTTACGTCTGCAGCTCCTCCAGAGCAACGCTCTCCTGGGTAACGTGCACCAAGAAGGCTCCATTTGTTAAATCCGCTGGATGAGTTTCTCCCAGCGGTTTCTAATTCTTCCGCAGTGGTTGAGCAGCGGACTGCGCATGTTACAGTCTAACTTTTGCATCGTCATTTATTTCCTCAAGATAAACTGCCGGCTCCTCAAATGGATTAACACAACGTTGCATTCTCTTTAGTTTTCTCTGGTCTGTAATGGAAACTTGAATTTAACGCGCCATTTTAAACCAAAGGTTTGTAATGCACTTCCTAACCAGACGCTCCAAAGCGTCCGGTCCATAACTCTTCATCACGCATTTAGTTCAGAGACCATGAGATGATATTCAGAAAGGATTTTTTAATAAATTGATTTCAGTTGCCTCTGAACTAAATGTTTGCGTAAAGTCTATAATGTCTGCCCATGTGACTTGTTTTTATTATTTGCTTGCTCACCTTTAAACACTGATTTAAATATTGTAATTTTTAAACTGAGCAGTAATTTTACATCCATGGAAACTCAAATGTAATATTTAAAACTTCAATACATAAAATCAGTTATTTAACAATATGAGGTATTTAATTTATTTTTAACATTGT
>NW_015122756.1:0-790 GCF_001443285.1 Poecilia latipinna
CTCAGACCAGAACCAGGACCAGAACCAGGACCCAGCTGTGTGTCCTTTAAGAGCGACATGTCAAAGGGTGAACCCATTACCTTTAAATCTCCTGGATCTCCACCATCATGGAGGTGAGCTGTTTCTAACTGCTGTAACTGATCTGTTTATCTGTCATTGTGGCCATGTGACGATACCAAGTTCTGTTGGGTTCTGTTGCCATGGGAACATTAGACTGAATATCAGGTTATTTTATTTTCATTCCATCAATGCATATGATAACATGTCTTCTTAAAGACGTCACACATCTTCCTCCAGGTTTGTGATGTGAGAGATCAGCAAGTTAAAATCAACCAAACTTTAATAAAATGTAAAGATTTCTTTGGAAAGCTGACAGAAAAATTCACACAAAGATTCAGTCGATCTGGTTTCCATTCTTAATCCCTGCAGTTATATAGAATAAATCCAGACCTTGAGCTGCACTAAAACCTCTTCTGGAGTATTTCTGCAGCGGCTGCTGGCAGAACTAATGATCTGAGTTACTTTCAACAGTTTTGGTTCTCAGTCCTGTTTCATAATTATTTCTATTTCTGAGGTTTTACTGCTGCAGGTTCAGACCAAGCCTTGTACCGTCAACATGACCAGGACAGAAACGTTCATGTGCACAAAATATTTCACTAGCAGCAGAACCATGAAGTTATTATAGGAGATCAGACTCAGTTAATAACTGTTTTACTCTTTTAAAATAGTAATAATAAAAGTGCTAAAACTAGTGCAGTTTTAAAATGCATAATCATTAAGTCACATCACA
>NW_015122757.1:0-790 GCF_001443285.1 Poecilia latipinna
CCCTCCTCCATGTCTCCAGCTCTGATGAAGGCCTCTATAAGTGCAGCATCAGCGGTCAGGGAGAGTCTCCATCCAGCAGGATCTCTGTGGAAGGTCAGCAGCTTCTCTGTTTGCTTCAACCTTCATCAGGAGACAAGAAATAAATTATTACTTTGATTCATTTCAGGGAGAATCACCTCCACTCCTCCACCTTCCTCCACCTCTACTCCTCCCTCATCCAGTTCTCCTCCTGACCGCCAGCACCTCCTCCTCTTTCTCACTGCCTTCAGTTCTGCAGTTTCTCTGCTCTTCCTGGTTCTGCTGGTTTTATTCCTTAAAAACCATAAAGGTGAGAAACAAACTGTGACTAAAATAATCCCAGCAGGAATATTAAATCTGTTTTATCACATTCTGAAGTTCTGGAGGTTCTGTTGGTGTGTTTCAGCTGGTGATGGAGCAGAACTTTTCCCAAACAGGAAGCAGGAAGCGTCAGGTGTTCAAAAACCAGATTCAGCACAGGTAATGATTTGTTTCTCTGTGTTTTATTGAGGTCTAACTTTGAATATACTGATTTTCACCAACATCTGGTCAGATCTTTCTGCAGCAGAACGTCACCTTATCGGGCTGCAGACGTTTATCACTATCAGAACCTTCTGGTTCTGTTGGTTCTGAACACAAATGGGATTTTATTTTACTGTTTATAGATTTTCTAACTGGAGAAGCTTTCATCATGACTGGTTCTGACACTTTGTCTCAGTTGCTTTGGTCCATTTCTCAGATCATCCTCAGCATTTGAAAAACAGTCAGTGAA
>NW_015122758.1:0-790 GCF_001443285.1 Poecilia latipinna
CAAATCTGAGCAGCATTCAGCCTCCCTTGTTTCATACTGTAGCCATGACATAATCACTCACAGTGGGTTTACAGTGCCATCTTGTCGTAAAGAGTTTCCGATGCGAACCTCCACACCATTGAGTTGCTCTGCACAGCAGTCTCCTCTGTTGGTGATGACGACCTGGGTGACTATATATGAGTCCAGCAGGTCCACTCTCCACCAGGGGTTGTTTTCAGTATCAGTGTGGGTACAAGATCCCTTTGTAAGGTCAGCATTTAGGTTTCCATCAATAGCATTGGAAGCACCTACAAATGCATTCCAAGGCTCCCCTTTGTACTGAGAAGACTGTGTAGCTTTGCCACGTAAAGCCACATTTTCTGAGAAGATCAGAGAAATTCAACGAAGAATAAATTAATCACAATATTGGTTGTTTTGCTTAAGATATTTATTCTAAATTTACACAAATACTTTCACATGCTACTTACGGTAAGTGTAAGCTGAGCAGATTGGCAGGAGGAGCAGCAAATGAACTAGTACATCGTACCTCATGATTCTGACAAAAATAGGAGAGAAAAACTGGGATTTAGAACAGTATAACTATTTTATAACATTTTATGCTATATTATAGTAAATCGTGTCCTTTTTGTGAGAATTTTTGGTAAGAATTATTTATGAGAACTGAGAAATTACCTTGATTCTTAGGTGGGTTTGCTGTTTGAGGTGAGGGATTTGCCTTTGAGCGTTTGCTAAGTCCTTCACTCATCTATTTATATCAGGTAAAACTCAGTTGTTGTCCAATCACATCTCA
>NW_015122759.1:0-790 GCF_001443285.1 Poecilia latipinna
AAAATTGCAAAAATATCTCATAGCATATAGTATGATGTAGAAAAATGAACACAAATATCTCATAGTATAGTATGACGTTAAAAATTGGCAAAAATATCTCATAGTATAGTATGATGTAAAAAATTAGCATAAATATCTCATAGTATATACGGCATAAAAAATGGCAAAAATATCTAATAGTATATAGTATGATGTAGAAAATGAACAAAAATATCTCATAGTATAGTTAGTATGACTTAAAAAATTGGCAAAAATATCTCATAGTATAGTATGATGTAAAAAAAATGGCAAAAATATCTCATAGTAAAGTATGACATAAAAAATTGGCAAAAATATCTCATAGTATAGTATGGCATAAAAAAATTGGCAAGAATATCTCATTGTATACTATGGCATAAAAAATTGGCAAAAATATCTCATAGTATAGTATGGCAAAAAATTGGCAAAAATATCTCACAGTATAGTATGATGTAAAAAAAAAAAGGCAAACATATCTGATAGTATAGTATGACTTAAAAAATTAGCATAAATATCTCATAGTATATTATGACTTAAAAAATTAGCATAAATACCTCATAGTATACTATGGCATAACAAATGGCAAAAATATCTCAGTATGATGTAGAAAATGGCAAAAATATCTCATAGTATAATATGGCATAAAAAATGGCAAAAATATCTCATAGTATAGTATGACTTAAAAAATTGGCAAAGAAATCTCATAGTATACTATGGCATAAAAATGGCAAAAATATCTCACAGTACAGTATGATGTAAAAAAAATGGCAAA
>NW_015122760.1:0-790 GCF_001443285.1 Poecilia latipinna
TGTGTCAGAGCCCAGCTTAACGTCAGCTGATAGCCCCGGGTTCTCAGACAACAAGGAGGGAAACAGTAACACAACACCAAGGGAGGACAATTCAGTTAGTTAGCTCTTTTTTTATTCCCCAACGGAATAAAATGCTCCGTTTTCTTGTTTGCATAAAATAACAATAAAAATATTAAAATGTCCAAATCAGAACAAACTAAAATCGTCCAAGAGGGCCAACATCCACAAAATCCAGTGAGGACGGCGAATCCTGCGCTCCGTCCAGCCTATAGTCACAGCCCCAGCGCCACCGCCTCCTGTGGTCGTTCCAGCCACTCTAGTTGCTCCGCGTAAAGCGCCGCCCGCTGGCGTCCTGTTAGGACAAAAACACCTGGCCAGAAGAGCGATCGCTGAACAGCGGATGTTTTATCTGTCCCAGCAAGGGTCCCTGAGGACAATCAGTGGAAACGTTACTTACTGACCAGGGCAGAGTTCCCCCTCTGCCCGCTGACGGTCCGACACGTCGTTCCCACTGATTGTATCCTCTGCTGCCAACCACTGGCTCGTTCGGGGTCGCAGTCCTCCGTCACGAACCTTCCTGGATTCCCCTTTTTCTTCTCCCCAACGCGAAGTCCTCTGCCTTTTAAAAGCCACTGCCAGCGTCTTGCAGGTTCCAGGTATGCTGCCTACGGGCACGCCCACCCCGCGCAGGTGACTGGCATCAGCTATTAGTTCTCGGAGTCCACAGTGAATAAAAAAAACAAAACATGCAGCGAAAACACTCAATAAAAACCACACTTAAAAAGTAAAA
>NW_015122761.1:0-790 GCF_001443285.1 Poecilia latipinna
CGGGTCTGACTTTTGTTTTGTTTTTCCAAACACCGACTGATGCTGATGATCTCTGGATAGCTGCACATTTAGGAGTCAAATTATCACACTGACCACAATGGTGCTTTTGGAACATCACAAACCAAACTTATTATGAACGGATCCCGTTTGGTTACAGTTGAATTCAACTGCTTCCTGCTGCTCCTCCTCCCGATGCTCCGCTGATCAGCAGCGGCTCTCTGAACCGACGTGCAGACGGCGGCAGACATCGCCTCTATCAGACCCTCAGGATGAAGCTTGGACTTAGTTTCCAGATGTAGTCAAACCTTTTCTTTACAAGAGACGCTGATCAGTTGGATGGATCAAAAAGCCTGACATCATGACGCGTTGTCGCACATTACTCCGGTAGTCTTTTTAGGATTTTTTCGGCACTACTTTATTTAACAGCAATCTGACTGTAAGGGGGCGGAGAGAGTGGAGCGGGGCCTGGGCCCAGCGAATGGAGGACGGGAGTCGGACTCCTGACTACCGCGGGCTAAAGTCTCTGTATGCGGGGCGCCGCGCTAACCGCCGCACCGCGCAACGCCCCTATTGCGGTAGCCTATGCTGTAATTTACAGATTGTCTTTGTTAAATTATTTACATTTTTATACAATTTGAGCTTTCGGACGAACTCACCTAGTCCATCTTCTTTCATTTCCTTGGAAAAATCTGTTTTGTCATGTGATTGCAACTAGTCGACTGGCCCAGAAAAAAAAGTCATTGCAGAGAAAAGAATCGACTAGTCGACTAATTGGTGCAACCCCTAGTTG
>NW_015122762.1:0-790 GCF_001443285.1 Poecilia latipinna
CTCCTCATCCTCAGCTCATGTCTCTGTGGTCAGTCTCCATCTTGTCTTTGTGACAGAAAGCTCTCTAGATGGAGCTGAAAGACTCCCATGTTCCAGTTCTCAGTGTGTCTGCTCCTCTCTTTCCCTCTCTGTCTCCTCAGCAGCAACATTTGTAGTGAATGTGACCCAGAGCAGCTATGAGGCAGAGGAGAACCACAGCATCACTCTGGAGTGGACCTTCACCACCAGGACTCAGGGAAACTGGAAGAATCTGTTCATCTTCTGTGAATTTAGAACCTCAGTGAAGAGCGGGGTAATATATGTTCATCATGAAGGTGTTGAGTTTCCAGATTCTCAGGATGATCAGTTTTCAGGACGAGTCCAGAGTGACAAAGACGTCCTCAGAGAAGGACGAATCAGACTCCATGTGTCCAGACTGAGGACTGAAGACTCTGGTCTGTATCAGTGTGACGTGAAAACTGAAGATGGATTCAACTCTGGAAGATGTCGACTCAACGTTTCTGGTGAGAAAAAATTATATAAATCATTTTCCTTTGATTAAAATCTTTATCTGTGTTGATGAACCAACATCTTCACCATCTACATGAATCCTCCTGGATCTCAGTTTTCATCAAATATTAATAAATATTTCTGGTTTCTCTCCAGCAGCTGCTGATCAGATCCAAACTCAGAGACCAACTTTGACTCCAGAACCAGAGAGAGGAAGATGGATCATCATCTTCATCACTCTGGGACTGACAGCAGCAGCTCTCATCGTACTTTTATATTGTCTTGTAGTGAAATGTTGTCT
>NW_015122763.1:0-790 GCF_001443285.1 Poecilia latipinna
GCTCCCTAACAGTCTTTTTCTTCAGCTATTCAGGAATCAGTGAGGCCCACAGCTTAAAGGGCTGCGCCTATACTCATAGAATCTGGGGTTGCAATACGTAACCAACGTTCTATTTTGTATAGGCTTTGTCCTTTAAGGCTATCGCTAGTGGTTTAATGGCGAAGCAGGATGTAGTCTATGTATGCCTCATTGGGTCCATCCAGACCACCATCATGAAGCATCTGCTCGCATATAACAAAAACACTCTCAGCCTAGAGTGGGTAATTACGCACTCCCGGCCTCCCATACAGCAGAAGACCAGAGAGGAGAATAACATCTGGTCAGAAAGGTTGAGACAAACAGACCTGCTGCTGTGAACAGGAACAACGAACATTACTGTAACAGTGTAACGATGAACAGAACAGGTAACTTATTATACAGCACTTTGGACAACCATGTTGTTCACAAATGCTTTGTAAATAAACATGACAAAAATAATTATTCTGTCAGAACTCTGAGGACAGAATGGGTCATAGAGAACGTGGAAACATCACATAGGTAAAATGGATAAATGAGTATGGAGATGATCAGGGAGCTGCCGTGCAAATGTACTCCACAGACATTCCTCCACGCAGAGCTGTGGAGGATGAAATCCCTCTGGTGGAGTGAGCTCTCAGATTCTCTGGAGGATCCAATCCAGAAGAAATGAAAGCCTGTGAGATGGCCTCACACAACCAGTGAGAAAGACGCTGGGCGGACAGAGGACGCCCCACTGAGTTATCTCTGTAATGCATGAACAGACGCTGAGAGC
>NW_015122764.1:0-790 GCF_001443285.1 Poecilia latipinna
GCGATGAAAAAAAGTTGTCACTCATGCGCTGAATTATTGTGTGGAGGTGTTGACTGAGGTGTCGCAAATATGGGACAACGCTGTGACCAAAGTGCAATATAGTGATATGACATTCAGGAACGATCCGATTCTTCTGGACGGATCTTTACTAAGGTTGATGGGACTGAAGCCTCACTGAGAGCCGTTCTTTGTTCTTGTGTACACTGCAATAGCTACACACACACACATTTATTTAATTGCCGAATAAGTAAAAGTTGAACGTATGACCACAGAGCATGCTCATTGTTTGTCTCCTGTCATGGTGGCAAACATGCAGTGGGAGGGAGGATGAGAACAGTCACGGTGCTCCTTCTTGTTGCGCCGTTGGACAGTGTTCATAGTGTTGTTTACCATTAATTGCTATGTTTCATGGTTTAATGGTGCAGACAGTTGTGGTTTCTGACATGGGCAATATGCGCGCCCGCCCAGGGCGTTATTTTTATAGGGATGGCAGGAGACCTCTGCGGATTGTAGCACAGCGATGAAAGCAAAACAGAATAAAATGAGTTTTAATTGATACTGGTTAAATATTTTTCAGCTCTAAGTATTTATATCTAGGTGTTTTTATGGAAATGTGGATCTTTCAGATCAATCTGAGAACCAATTTTGATAAACTTAATTTTATTGTGTCATGTAGCGCAGGGCGCTGGTCTTGGTCTCGGGTTCAGTGGTCTTGACTACAACTCTGCTATGTGGCTCCTTGGTTGCATGTCAGCCCCCACCTTTCTGTTGGTTTTCTTTCAAAATAAAA
>NW_015122765.1:0-790 GCF_001443285.1 Poecilia latipinna
TGAATGGTTGTTTGATGGTTGATCCAGCTTCTGTCGTTGACCTGAACCATACATGCAGCCTTTGTGATCATAATTCAACATTGAATTAACATCGTGTGCTATCTGGGTAGTTCTTCCCCAAACCTTGAGGTCAATCAAACTGACCTGCGTTTTTTCAGTTCAGCAAAACCCCGTTAATCTGACGTCAATATCATGTGTGTTGAATTAGGGAAATGCCTAAAACTTGTAGGGCCTGGAGGACCAGTGCTGAAACACACTGGATTCAACGTTGGCATTTCATTTATTTGATGTCAACCACAAAACAACATTGATTCAGTGACACAGTTTCAACATTAGTGAATTGGCTAGAATTGAATGGTTGTTTTATAGTTGATCCACCATCAGTTGTCGACCTCAAACATACATGCAACCTTTGTGATGATAATTCAACATTGAATTAACATATTTTCCAACAAGACAACAGCGAAGCAGCTGTGTGTTTGGGACATCCCACTCATGTAAATGGTGGGGGTGGACCGCTCCACTCCTTGTAGTAAGTTGTAGATGTTTTTGTGTCAATATATCCCACACACCCAGTCAGTGAGAATTGTTATGAACAAGTAAGAAAATGTACAGAAAGGAATCACCACCGACTATCCTCTACAGTGGTTAATTTAAATGTGATAACCCCCGCTCAGTAATAAAATGCTCTGACCCAGAGCTCTGATGAGGAGGAGAGGAGGGGAAGGGGTGAGGCAAAACAGCTGACATTGATTCAACATTGATCAGATGTTGATCAGACATCGGCATT
>NW_015122766.1:0-789 GCF_001443285.1 Poecilia latipinna
TGGTGATAAAACGATTCTTGTTCTGGGTTGAGCGTAACAAGTCACTGAGTTCAGAGTTTGCTCAGGATGGTTGTAGTCTTCCCAGTCACAGGTTGAAATTGAGACTCACATGTTGTCAATCAGGTGTTTCCTCTCTTCTGGAAAACAAACAAAGCAAAAGTTAGAAAGATGCACTACATGAACATCATATAAATGTACCATTCACTTAAATGTTTTTCATCTTTGTTGACTTGCATATGGAGACTGGTGGAGACAACCAGGCGGTGTGATCATTTCTGACTGAAAAGTCAGTAGTTCTTAAACCTTTGTTTGTTGACTACAGGTGTTTATACAAAGCTCCGTCTTGGAGCAGCAATCCTTTTCTTCTTTTTTCAAATGTATGTCCCCAAACAAGAGAGAACCCTTGTAACATGTTAAACAATCTTACATCCAACTTTCAATACACAAATTGACTTTAAAAGTTAAATATAACTGTTTTAGGCAATTTATGAGATAGATACTCACCATTTATCTGAGTCTCATGAAGCCCAATAAGTTGTCTTCAACCATTTATGTAAGTTACAATTCCTGCAAGCTAGCAGAAACAAAGCTGTAAATGTGAACACGTTTCATAGAGGCAAACAAATAGATACACCTGAGACAATTTATGCTATGTTAGATTTTCTCAGTCACTTTTGGTGCATTTCTCAAAACAATTTGTAGAAACAGCAAAAATAGCATTTGTTTGCTTGAAAAATCCTTAGTTCAGCTCTCAAAATTCTGTCAGTGAACATATCAGTAACTCAAAAT
>NW_015122767.1:0-789 GCF_001443285.1 Poecilia latipinna
TGAACAATTTAATTCCTAAAACTTGAGGATCTGTGGTGAGTTGTTAAATACCATCTGACTTGATGTTGTATCTGCAATAACAGCGCCGCTAATATATACGCTCCAATACTTACCAGGTTGGGATTCATTGACAGCTGGTGTAGCTTCCTGATTTGAACAAGTTAACATTGCATCCACCTCCTCAGACAATCCGTTACTCGAGAGTGAGTAAATATCATTTATATAGTAGGGGATTATTTCGCCAACGCTCCGCCAGTTAGCATTAGCTACCAACTCGACAATCAGTTGCCCACATCAGTTCAGTCCATTAATTAATTACTTACTCAATGAAAAGTCACACTGTTAAAGCCGAATTGAAGGCCACACCTTTAATATTTAAAGGCTTCCCTTTCAACTTTAGATTTGATTATTTTTCATGATTTCTTTGTTTGTTGTTGTATTCCATGCTGGTGCATCTATGAAGTCTGGTACCTAATATGATTTTGTTTGTAGCTACTTTGATCAATCACATTCTTAAAGTTGATTGATTTGATTTATTATTAGCTGTTTGTAGCGACTGCTAATTACCTTGAGAAATTTTGAACTTGAATTACGAAGTGCACTTTTCTTTTTAAAAGGACTTTTTTTTTCCTTATTTTTATAAAATATGAAGTGGTTGTCAATACATAGCAGTATGTATTTGTTTTTTTTCCCCATTTAGCTTATATAAATATAACATTTATATATGAATTTAATGTATGTTTTCTGGCCTTTTAGGTCAGGTTTTTTTTTCTCCCCCTTCATCGACTC
>NW_015122768.1:0-789 GCF_001443285.1 Poecilia latipinna
CTTACTTCAGTGGTTCCCAAACTTTTTCTTCTGCGCCCCCCCAGTGGTTTCCAAACATTTTCTGCGCCCCCCCCCTATGGATTACAAATGGCTGTCTGGTTGAAACGGCGCGTGTGAGGGGGGCGGGGGAGGGCATCGACTTTTTTGGGGGCAAAATGAATGTACATAGCTGAAAATAGACACCAACATTGGTAGCTTATAAGGTACTTGTTAAGCTTAAGGTTCTGTATTGATATTAGCTAGTCATCTTTTAGCTAACATTACCTGCATTACTCAACTCAGTCGGTTAGTTTGGAGGGAAAAACTGTGAAAAGTTCTTTGCGTTTTGCTGGTTTGCTGCCGTGAAACAAACCTACGTAGCTCCGCCCAGCAGCAGCAGGTCTCCTTCACAGGAGTAAACCCACCGCGAGCGTCGTAGCGCTCATGTTGCGTTTAAAGGCGGCTCGGAAAAACAGGTTACAACATGTTAACAACGGATTAAACAGTTTTAACTGCTGATAAAAGTGACAGAGGACACAAATATGGGAAGTGTGGATGGAAGCCTCTACTGTATCAAATTGACATAGGAATAACAGAGACATTCTAAGGTAAAAACCCAGCGCATACAGTGTTCATGTTTTTTTTGTTTTTTTGTTTTTTTCATCCAGACGGCTTCCCGCGCCCCGCCTGCAATGACACGGCGCCCCCCCCTAGGGGGCGCGCCCCACAGTTTGGGAACCTCTGGTATAGATAATGTCTGGCATGCAAATGACAGGTAAAGTCTAAAACCTGGAGAAAAGAAAAGTAGGA
>NW_015122769.1:0-789 GCF_001443285.1 Poecilia latipinna
ATTAACTGAATGTCCACAACATCTTTTAGATTTTCTTAATGCTAAGTATTTTATTAGTAAGGCAATTTTGCTTATAGGTGTTGGAGGTTTTTTGTATTATCATTTTTATTATTACTTTAGTTCATTATTCAGTCTAATGTTAATCAGTAGTGACGTGCTGTGCTAAAACTTTTTGGTTGCTGTGTTCCTGTGAACTGACTGTTCCCTCCACCCTTGGGAGAAATGGCTCTCAAGGGAAAGAGCCTGATGACCTGTTAGACAGACCTGCCATCTGTTTTATTGTTTATCTCTCCTCACTCTTGTTTTCCCAAATAAAAGGCTCCAGCAGAGAGAGAGCAGAACGCTCTGTGAATTGCTTGGAGGAGCAGTTTGCTGAAGCTTCTCCTTTTGCAAAAGTTTGGCCTTAAAATTCATGTACGTTGTCTGTGGTTCTTTTATGTAGGTTCAGAAAATACCTATCAATAGGTTTATCCACCCTGCAGATGCATTTTCTAGCTTTGTTGCTGTGCCTCTCACTGGCCGACTGCTTGGACCGATGATCTCATATCCATCACCGTCTTGGAGACCTGATGACCTGATGTCTGTTCTAATGAAGCCGAGTTGCTCAACGGTCCTCCTACATCTGTTTCCTGCCCAACCTTTTCTTTGGAAAGTTAAAGTTTAGCAATAAGGTCTTGGTCACCTCTGCTCTCCTTTCAGTTCCTCTTTCCCCCTGACCTTTAACCTACCATCTACCTCCAACACAACATCAGTGATCTTTAGTTACAGTTACACATTTTACACCATTTC
>NW_015122770.1:0-788 GCF_001443285.1 Poecilia latipinna
TCCTCTTTTAATTCTGACACTCCAGACACAGGGATCCTCTTTAACAAGCGATCCCGGACGAGCCCCCACTTATGTTACGCCCCCAAGGTCTAGGGGTCCAGGGGCAGTAACATAAAATGTGTCCAGAGCGAAAGTGTAAAGTAAAAATGATTACAAAATAAAGTTTCACAAAACAATACAATTTAAACCAATTAATGCAAAACAAAAAGGGATTAACAAACTCAAGAATGTCAGGTGCAAATTAAAGTTGCAAAATGTCCAAACAAGTCAGTTCAAAGTAAGCTCAAAATAAACCAAAAGGGGAAAACAGGAAACACACAAAGGGAATGTTAAGGGGAGCACCAAGCCTCCCAAACACAAACTTCTAACTTGTAGTCAACTAGAGCAAAGTCAAAATTGCTGAACAAGCAAAAACAAACAAAGACCAAACTAGCTTAAAACCTGCCTAAAGCAGTTGCAACTACCCAAACAAGAGGAGGCAGCTTCACAAAACCTCTTGAAAATAGCTGCCCCACTGGAGGAATGGATTCAGGAGCCTTTTATAGGGTGCAGGTGGGCCTCATCAACGTCTGATTGGCTTGACAATCCTCTGCTGGTCCAATGGTGTAGCTGCTTTCCTACAGCCTTCAGGCAGCCAGTCAGGAAGGTGTGCTCTCACAGCTGAACCTGCATAACAAAAAGGGAGCCTGCACAGCCTCAAGAGGCCAGGGGCCTTAACGTCCCTAAAAAAAAATACTTTGGTTTCTGTAACCTGATAAAATGCTCAGTGTGTGAGGCCTGCTTAAATC
>NW_015122771.1:0-788 GCF_001443285.1 Poecilia latipinna
GGCTCACAAATATGCTTATAAAAAATGTCTACAATCCAGCTTTTAGTTTATGTATTCATCTTCAGTGAGTTTAATAGATTAATTAAACTCACCTTGCCACCTAACCTGTCACGCTTTGGGTTTGAAAATACGGGAAATGCCGCCTGGAGTGGGAGGAGAGGGCGAATGAACGAACGTAAGATGGGGTGGAGGGGAGGAAATAGACCAGCGGACTGACGAACCGTTAGACCGGGGGACGAACACGGGGGGAAGCAATACGGGATATTTACGACACCTTCACTGGTCACACTCAGAAACTCATCTACCAGCCATGTACGATGCGCTCCGCCACCCGTTTCTTCAGACCGGGATATGAAATTTATTGTGCGGTTCGTCGGTAAAGCTACATTTACACGGTAAGCATCAGCTACTCAGCCGCCCGCCCTGTTCAGGCTATCCGCTCACCTCAGCGCTCTTCCCGCCGTTCGCTTTCAACCAGCAGCCCCGGAGGAGAAATGCTGCCGTACTCCAGGCATTCCCCCAGTCATTTTAAGGATGCTTATTGGTTCCCCAAAAACGATAAAAAGTCGGGCATTATCATCAATCAATAAAATCCCCACGGGCCAATCTTGAAGATTGGACTTTATGCCGCTGAGACTTAGCTTTTGTCAACAACTCAGAGGCGGAAGTGAGAGCTCCCGCAAATGAAGTCCCGGCCGGAACACAGTGCGCTAACTAATAAAACATAAATTAACGAAGCTTCGAGGCAGGTAAATTTTCCTCGAGGAATTTTAGTAATCGAGGTACTC
>NW_015122772.1:0-788 GCF_001443285.1 Poecilia latipinna
AGATCTACAATTTTTTTGTAGCTTAAAGAACGTCTTTGAGGCGTTGCTTAATATAATCGCACAGAAATGCCTCCATTTAACTCAAGTAAAATAAATAAATAAAACAAGTTTTATATTAATACTGAACCTATACTTCAACAAGACCTAATCACTTCAGGTAATTCTGATCGAAGATGAAGATCAATGCAACTGAACTGAAACAAAATCCTAAATATTGTTATTTGATCTGCATTGTTTCAACTTGTTTTTCTCCAACTAATAAGCACTCGACCTCCTCTTTTCCATCCACACGCAAACAAACGTGAAGGATCCAGCGTACCTTGAAGTAAACCTTCAGCCTGTATTTGGCTCCTTCCTGTAAGGTGAAGCTGGTCTCCTTCAGAGCGCTCAGCTCTCCTGCACACAGACACAGAGTTACTAGCACCACACAGTCTGTGTTAAATACAAAATGTAAATGCACGTGAATTTTCTCTTCTCTTCTTAGCAAACTCCAGAGACATTAAAACATGTAAGTGATTCCCTCCTCTTTTTTTTTTTTTGTCCTTTCTGGCTGTCAGAATTGACTTTTGTCAGGTTTAGTGCATTTATACTGATGCAGTAAAAAAAAGAAAGCATAATGGACCACTGGAGGAAAACACACACACATTCACGCAACCACGCACGAACGCACGCTCACACACACACACACCACAGTCAGAAATGCATCCACCATCTAATCGCTTTATATCTCAATTTAAAGCCAGTCCAGAGTCCGGAGTGCTCCCTAATGGAGAGAGATAAAGGAAGGA
>NW_015122773.1:0-788 GCF_001443285.1 Poecilia latipinna
TGGAGATTCATCCGCAACCAGACTGGTTCTAATATATACAAAAAGGCAATAAAAGGATTAAAACATGCTGCAAAACGTAGATAAGAAGACACAACAGCGGGAATAATGCTCTCAACGTGAAAAAGCCTTTTACATCTTTTCAAAGGCAAAAAAAATCGATCAGAAAGGTTGATAAATCTGACCAATATGCATGTAAATGTTCAACATCATGAAAAAACATACTCCAGATTATTACGGATCTGTTCAAGTTAGCCAATAATTTGATTAAATCTTCACCGGCTCGATATTTTTCCAACGCTTATACTCCGCTAACATTCGGCATGCTAAGCTAAATATGCTAACACCGAGCCGTGTGGCGAACGTGACGTCTATCATACAGGTTGAGCTCAACTCAAAATAATAGTTATAAACCATCTCAGAAAAAAATGACTTACCAAGCGCAGTAAATAACTCAGACATGTGGAGAGTAAATAGTCCTGAAATGACTTGGCTTCTGTCGCTTCGCTTCGGTGGGAATCTGTGATTCTGGGGCGGAGGCAGTGAATTAACTCCTTCAGTGTTAGAGCCGCTGGTGGAGTTCAGAGGTCAGAAGTCAAGAGTTATTGATTCCATTTTAACACCTCTAGATTTGATACGGAAACACTTTGTTTTAACACTGGATTTTAACTACTAATAATATACACCCCAGACTTACATAAACAGAAAGTGACTCTATTAGAGTAAAATTAACTCTGCTTTTGCACAAAGTCTACTAACACCAAAACATTTAACACTTTTGAATTTGCTGT
>NW_015122774.1:0-788 GCF_001443285.1 Poecilia latipinna
GATGAGCTAGCTGATTAATTTTCACTCTGATTAGCTAGCTGATAAAATCTAGCTGTGATTAGCTAGCTGATTAATTCTCCCTCCGATTGGGTAGCTGTTTAATGCTGGTTCTGTTTGGCTAGCTTATTGCTGGCACTGATTGGCTAGCTAATTAATGCTTTATCTGATGAGCTAGCTGATTAATTTTCACTCTGATTGGCTAGCTGATAAAATCTAGCTGTGATTAGCTAGCTGATTAATTCTCCCTCAGATTGGCTAGCTGATTAATGCTGGTTCTGTTTGGCTAGCTTATTGCTGGTACTGATTGGCTAGCTAATTAATGCTTTTTCTGATGAGCTAGCTGATTAATGTTTTTTTTTTTGATTGGCTAGCTAATTAATACTGGTTCTGTTTGGCTAGCTTATTGCTGGCATTGATTGGGTACCTGATTAATGCTTTTTCTGATGAGCTAGCTGATTAATGTTCACTCTGATATGCTAGCTGATTAATGCTCGCTCTTATTGGCTAACTGATAAATTATTTTATCTGATTGGCTAACTGATTAATGGTGGTTCTTTTTGGCTAGCTAATTGCTGACAATGATTGGCTAGCTGATTAATACTTTTTCTGATGAGCTAGCTGATTAATGTTTTTTTTTTTTTGAATGCTAGCTAATTAATGCTGGTTCTGTTTGGCTAACTGATTTATTATGTTTTCTGCTTGGCTAGCTGATTAATGCTGTTTCTGTTTGGCTAGCTTATTGCTGGTACTGATTGGCTAGCTAATTAATGCTTTTTCTGATGAGCTAG
>NW_015122775.1:0-787 GCF_001443285.1 Poecilia latipinna
AATCAGTGAATGTAAATGTTGCTCCATGTCTCCATCTAGTGGACTGATAGTAGAAGTGCAGGTTGAATCAGTGAATGTAAATGCTGCTCCATGTCTCCATCTAGTGGACTGATAGTAGAAGTGCAGCAGCTGATGCAGCTTCCTCTGCCTCTCTGCTGTCTGACTGCTTTCACCTGACACTGATATGAAGCAGAGAAGAAGAGCCAATCAGAGGAGCAGCTGATCTTTTTCCAGCACTAATGATGTAAAGGATGATCAGAGTTGATGTGCAGATGAATGATGTGTGTTTCCTCTGCAGGTAGAAAGTGTGTGTGAGCTGATGTGAATTCAGCAGCATGGATCAGTGTGAGGACAGACAGGAGGGAGTCCCTCCCTCTAAAACCACTCTGTGTGGGGAAGATGAGAGCCAGAGCAAAGGTCAGAGGTGAGGTCACCGTCTCTAACTGTCCACAGCCCTTTTCACACAGCGTTCACTATATCAGGCCAAAACAGACGTGGTGATGAAGCTGCTGCTGCTCCTCTTTGCTGCTTCATCCAGACTGAACAGATTCAGTTTTAATCATCATGTTTCTGTCAGGATCCATCAGAGACTCAGACCAGAACCAGAACCAGAACCCAGCTGTGTGTCCTTTAAGAGCGACAGGTCAAAGGAAGACATCATTCACTTTAAATCTCCTGGATCTCCACCATCAGAGAGGTGAGCTGTTTCTAACTGCTGTAACTGATCTGTTTATCTGTCATTGTGGCCATGTGACGATACCAAGTTCTGTTGGGTTCTGTTGTCATG
>NW_015122776.1:0-787 GCF_001443285.1 Poecilia latipinna
CCAAACAGAACCAGCATTAATCAGCTAGCCAATCATTGCCAGCAATGAGCTAGCCAAACAGAACCAGCATTAATTAGCTAGTCAATCAAAAAAAAAAAACATTAATCAGCTAGCTCATCAGAAAAAGCATTTATCAGGTAGCCAAATATTGCAAGCAGTTAGCTAGCCAAACAAAAGCAGCATTAATCAGCTAGCCAATCAGATAAAATAATTTATTGGCTAGCCAATAAGAGCGAGCATTAATCAGCTAGCATTTCAGAGTGAACATTAATCAGCTAGCACATCAGAAAAAGCATTAATTAGCTAGCCAATCAGTACCAGCAATAAGCTAGCCAAACAGAACCAGCAATAATCAGCTAGCCAAGCAGAAAACATAATAAATCAGTTAGCCAAACAGAACCAGCATTAAACAGCTAGCCAATCTGAGGGAGAATTAATCAGCTAGCTAATCACAGCTAGATTTTATCAGCTAGCCAATCAGAGCGACAATTAGTCAGTTAGCTCATCAGAAAAAGCAATAAATAGCTTTCCAATCTGAGCCAGCAATAAGCTAGCCAAACAGAACCAGCATTAATCAGCTAGCCAGTCTCAGTTCAAATTATTCAGCTAGCCAATTAGAGCTAGATTTAATCTGCTAGCCAAACAGAACCAGCATTAACCAGATAGCTAATCAGAAAAAGGAATTTATCAGTTAGCCAATCAGAGCGAGCATTAATCTGCTAGCTCATAAGAAAAAGCATTAATCAGCTTGCCAATCAGTGCCAGCAATAAGCTAGCCAAACAGAAC
>NW_015122777.1:0-571 GCF_001443285.1 Poecilia latipinna
AAAATATAAACAAGGGCACAATGCAGCCTTTTAGTGTACTGTAATCTATAAAAAAGAGCTGCCTGTTTGCTGCAGTGGAGATGAAGATGGTCCATTCAGGAAAGCAGAGCTGCAGCAAACTTTAACTGGAACTGCAGAAAAAAAACAACAGCAAAAGTTTAATTGTTAATGCATGTCACCATGACAACAGCTGCTGAGTTTAGCTTAAAAACCTTTTTTAAATTAAAATCACACATTTTTGTCTCATGAAGTGAAAAAATTATTTGCAAAACAAACTTGTAGCAGCTCCCCAGCACGTGAATTAAATTTTGCGCAGTCTCGACGGGTGATTTTCATGGCTTGTTTATTTTCTTTGATGTGGATCATCAAAGAGTCACCACACCCATCTCAGTCACCATAGTCACCGTGAAAACTAAACAGATACAAATATTAGAATATAAACATAAACTTACAACACAAACAACAAATAAAACGTACCTCGCTGCTTTCACCGGGGAACGCTAAACGTTAACAGTGCCAAGCACATCCGACAGTTTGTTGAAGTTATTCATTGATACAGTGATTTCCCAGC
>NW_015122777.1:6982-7769 GCF_001443285.1 Poecilia latipinna
ATGAAAATTTAACTAAACATTTTTTGTGGGAAGGTAAAAGAGCGAGAATAAAATTAGAAAAACTATATGCTCCTAAGGAAAAGGGCGGCCTAGAACTTCCAGATCTTAAGCTCTATTGCTTGTCATTTGAAATGGCAAAATTAGTTAAACATTGGGAAGGTGAGAATGGGCAGGAATGGTTACATATTGAAAGGGATATTTGTTTGCCGTTTGACCCTAAACACAAATTATCTCAAAAGATCGACACAACAAACCCAGTTTATGTTCATTCTTGTAAAGTTTGGTCAAAGGTACACAAAGTGTTAAAGCTTCCACATCAGGTAGAGAAGTATGCATCTCTCTGGAATAATCCTGAGATATGTATTGGTAAAACACCTGTGTTTTGGAGGCAGTGGCATTCCCGTGGCATATGTGTCATTGGTGATTTGTACAAAGATGGACAATTCATGTCCTTCAATGAACTTACTCACACATTTAATTTGGAAGGTAAAGCAAATTTTTGGAAATATCTACAGATGAGACATTGTGTTACCTCAAAATTTAAAAAGATTGTAGAAAATGATATATTGAATTATATTAAGATGCCGCGTGAACGACACACTGCCTCTCAATTTTATAAGCTGCTAAGTTATAATCTGAGTGGTGAATCGTCAAATATTAAACTTCTATGGCAGAAAGATTTGAGAAAAGAGTATACAAAAGAAGGATGGTTGAGGGTACTGTCAGAGAGTGGTAAATATGTGAAAGAGGCCAGAAGTAAATTTATACAGTATAAGGTGCTACATAG
>NW_015122778.1:0-787 GCF_001443285.1 Poecilia latipinna
CAAAAATGCCTGTTAACCAGTTTTAAAGAGTTATTACTTATTATTTAATAAATTTAATCTCTGCTATTTTTCATTAATTGTGAAGTTCATTCCAGATTTGTGCGGCATAAATGAAGGTTGCTTCTTCGTGTTTGTTTATGGTTCTGGACATTGTCTTTAAAGTTTTCTTATTCAAAGATGAGACAATGAATAAAATCTGAACTACAAAATGCATTTCAATAGCATTTTCAAGGCAGCAGGAGGACTTTCACTTTCAAGTTAAACCACCTTCAAATTTTTTACACTGAAGTAAGTCAAAACACAAAGTATGTACACCTCAAAAACTTTGACAATGTGTGAATCCTAAGCAGCATTAAGAACAAGATTGTTACATATTTTTGGAAATAAAAATTACTTTGGGTTATACTTAAGATGAAAATGCTTTTTTCAAAGAAAATTGTGCTGTTTACATATTTTATTTGGCAGATATGTTTCAACATTTTTTAAAGTTTATGTCACAAAGTATATGCATAGTAATTGATTTGTCAATATTTATTAGCCATTGTATGTAAATACTTTAAACAGCAATAACATGATTTAAGTTTTCAATAGCCAAGAACTAAAATATTTGTGTATTATAAAATCCCTCTCTGAAATCATTTGAAGTCTACTGTAAAATGTATGTTTAGTCAACGTGTGAATTTACTACATCAGGATCAAATAACTTATTATTCATCCATGAGAAATTATAATCATTTCGCTTAAAAATATTTTTCAAACTTTATTAATTTCTACAATATACGTTTTA
>NW_015122779.1:0-787 GCF_001443285.1 Poecilia latipinna
GTAACAATCACCTATACTAGAAACAAATGGCCAACCTGATAGTGACAATCTGGCCCACGTCCAGAGGGTAGTCATTAAGCTGGGCGATGAAGATGGCAGCCACTGCCTCATAGAGTGCTGTGCCGTCCATGTTAATGGTGGCACCTACTGGGAGCACGAAGCGAGTTATCCTCTTGTCAATGCGGTTGTTCTCTTCAGCACAGCGGAAGGTGACTGGTAGGGTAGCAGAGCTGAAACACATTGTGAGGAATTGACTTCCCATATAGATGGGCAGATAGAATTTCAAGAAGTGAAAAGTAAAAGAAAAAAGGTTTACTGACCTGGAAGAAATCATAAGGGCTGTCACCAAAGCCTGAGCCATTCCTAGGGTGAATGTGTAGGGATTCTTTCTCACAATGATGAAGAAAATGAAAGGCAGACAGATAGTGGCGTGGATAGCTAATCTGTAGAACAAAGAAGATGAATGTCTTAAGTTATCCCTCATCTTATTTACGTTAAGTCAATGCAGTCTTATGTCCTCTTGATGTTTTAGAATGGAATTAAATAATATAGCTCTAGGTTCCTGAGGCCTTTTAAAGTTTCCCAAAAAATATCTTTGCTGCATTTTCCTGTAGGTTAAATGATCCAACACCACTTTTAGTTAGCTACATATTTTCAGAATACATAAATATTCAGAGAGGATCCATGTCAGGTTTCTCTGGTTGCTCTGGCTTCCAATCATTTAAAACATGACTGTTAGATAAAATTATCTCTAAAATTACCTTAGGTGTGAGTGCCTGTGCACAGG
>NW_015122780.1:0-787 GCF_001443285.1 Poecilia latipinna
GTAACAGGGCGGCCGTTTGCGGCTGGATTTTACGGTGCAGAAGATTACGAGAGGTAGAGTCAGGTGGAAACAGCAGTTGGTTTATTCTCCTCACAGCATCAACACACACTCAATAACAATCCTCCCCACACAGGTGAAACTACAGGCTTAAATAGTCTCAGCTGTGTTGGACCCAACCACCTCCAATTCACAGGGGGATCTCCCTTAACAAATCTCCACCTATTTAAATAAAATACACTTTATTAAATATAAACATTTAAATTTACTTTTTATAAATATTTTATATTTTATCTTACACCAAATGAAACACCACAAAAAACCCATAAACAATTATCTCCCCACACTTTTCAATGGCCTCTCCCGAACCTATAAATGGTGTCTGGACCCCCAGGGTTGTATTTGTCCAAACACCCTGGAGAGGACACAGAAAAGACAGGTGAGTCACTTAATATCAGCACTCCACACCTAACAGATTATGCACAAACATTTGCTCAGTTTTACCCACCAGTAGCTCATTGCTCTGAGTAACAATTATCCTCCCTCCACAGGCAACCACCTCACTTTCCAATGAGGAGCAGCTGTGCAGAGCCCAGAACAAAAGGCTACATGCTAATTACTAAAATATTCAATAAATACAATTAAAACTTCTCGTGTGCAAATTGTTGTTTATGTGCAAATCTCTGCTTAAAGTGCAGTGCTAAATAAAGTGCTTGTTAATAAAGTGCAAAAAGTGCTATACAGTGACTTAAATACAAATAGACCCAGTAATGAAGCTCTCTTCATTACA
>NW_015122781.1:0-786 GCF_001443285.1 Poecilia latipinna
GGACCCACAGACTAAAGGCTCGTTTAAAAGCCAATGCAGAGAGTTCTGCGCCTGCGAACGACATAATTTAAAAAGGCCACAGGATTTAAAAACACCCTGATAAAACTGAGGCAACCCCTTTAAATTTAAAAGACTAAAATCAGTTAAAAACAGAGCAGCATCCAGCCCCAGAAAATTAACACGTCTGAGAATGCAACTGGCCACGTCTCTCCACACAGGGTAACCTGTCAAATACTTCTGGGCGAACTGTAATCTAAAAGTAGCCGTTCTACTGGCCAGGTGGACGAGGCCCTGGCCTCCCTCCTCTCTCGGTAAAAACAAAACAGACTGTGGCACCCAGTGTAGACCATTCCAAAAAAAGTTGACCATCTCTGTTTGGATTTTTACAAGTAGCCCAGATGGTGGGTCTAACACCGCAAGTTTGTGCCACAGCTGTGAAGCAACTAAATTGTTTAAAACCAGCACTCTGCCTCGGTAGGACATTTGTGAGTGTAGCCATTTCCACTTGGATAACTTGTTTTTAATTTTTTCTTCAATATTTTCCCAGTTTTTGTTCACAACATGTTTATCTCCTAAAAACACACCGAGATACTTAAAACCATTCTGTTTCCATAAAAGGCCCTGAGGGAGAACTGGGAGCCCGTCGGACCACTCGCCGACTGCCAGGGCTTCGCTCTTTCCCCAGTTCACCCTCGCAGCGGACATAGTTGAAAACTTTTTCGTGATCTCGGTTAAAACAGTGACATCCCGCTGATCTTTAGTAAAAACAACAACATCATCAGCATA
>NW_015122782.1:0-786 GCF_001443285.1 Poecilia latipinna
TTTGAGATGATCCTCACAATAAAATTATTCTTAGATAACAATAATTAACCCTCCACCTCCCAATTTCTCACCTTCGGCAAAGTTCCACTATTATTTGTAGTCTGATTAGCAAAGATATATCAGTCTTGCACAGCAGAAACAGATTTAAACTTGTTGCAGAACTAAAATTCAACATGTAGCCAAATAAGAGGAATCAGAGCCAATTAGAAATCCAAGAAAAAGTGAACGCCCCAACAGGCACTGCACTCTCAAGACACTAAAACATCAAATGCCTTTATTGTCAAATCCGTCTATGACATAAAAGAAAACCCAACACAACCACTGACGTTCAACATATACCAGGATTAGATTGGCTACAAATAATTTTAATAATTGAAACATATGACAATTAAATATGGTTTAATTGATTATCCTGTTACTAAACATGAGTTTGATGAAAACTTTGACAATATTGCATTTAGTAATTTTTGGAAGTATGATCCACCTGAGTGACAAGACTGTTACAGTTTCACCAGCAGATGTCACTAGTGAGTGATGAACCTTTTTGCAAAGCAAAGGGCTGGAAAGCTTCATTGCTTCATGAGGCTTCATTTGCCATCACTACCGTTTTCTGCATTGATTATCAAACTTTTTGACAGAGGAAAAACACACTGAAATCAGTAATTCTTTGCGTCCCCATGTGTACATTACCGTTACCTACTGGTAACTGAAAAAGTTATGTGCCGGGAGTTCAGGTCTTCATTTCCGGTTCCGCCATAAGATCCCGTTGAATTAACAACAAAATAA
>NW_015122783.1:0-786 GCF_001443285.1 Poecilia latipinna
ATATCTTGGAATTGAGGTAAAAGGCCACAAACGAACTTTGACACTAACTTTATACAAAACTCCAACATATGTGGAGAATTTCTATACGGACTAGAATGAGCTTCTATCTCTCATATGCATTGATTACGATTGTTTGATAATTGTCGGTGATTTCAACATTCATGTTGACAACCTGAAGACAAAGGGGCAAAAAAGCTCCTTAATATATTAGAGAGTTTTGGTTTAACACAACATGTCAAACAAGCAACACACACTCATGGACACACATCGGACCTGGTTATCAGTAAGGGTGTGAATATTTCCAATGTCTCTGTAACTGATGTCGCCCTGTTGGATCACTTTGCTATTATCTTTGAATGTTCTTTATCCGTTAACCCACTTGTACAAATGCTACTATCACAAAACGTACTTTCACAGAAAACACAGCAGAAACATTTCATCAAATCTACTCTTCTTCCTCGCCCTTAAGCTGTAATGACGTAGATAAGTTGGTAGATGATTTTCAGTGCAAACTTTCAGATATCATTGATTACATTGCCCCCATTAAAGTGAAAGTTGTGACTGGTAGGAAGAAATCTCCATGGAGAAATGCACAAGCGGTTCAATCTGCAAGACAACTCTGCCGTAGGGCCGAACGGAGATGGAGTAAAACTCAACTGCACATTTATTATGACATCTACAAAGAAAGACTACGTGACTATCACTCCACACTAAAACATGCAAGAGAGGCTGTCTTTGCAGATGTCATAAACAAAAACATTAACAATGCTTGAGCTTTATTTGCTA
>NW_015122784.1:0-786 GCF_001443285.1 Poecilia latipinna
TATGACGAAAATAAGTAATTAAATTGTCATAATATGACATAATGTGATAACTAGATAGATATACATGCGTTGTCATGGTTTCAAAGTGCATTTAAAGCAGGTCTGGCTGCAGCTGGATGCCATACAACTGTTAATAACTGTTAATAATGATCTACGTCATGATTCTATGTTGCTGATTAAATAAAATCATATGGTAATGACGTGTCTGAAAGATCTAGCCAGTGTTCTATCAGATAGCCATACGCTGCCAGAATAGCATACATGCAGTGAGTACCATGCCAGCACATGCGCATTAAGAAGTCCGACCGTCAGTGTAGTTGTCAGTATACGCAACAAGTTATGACGAAAATAAGTCAAATTGTTTATAATATGACATAATATGATAACTAGATAGATATACATGCGTTGTCGTGGTTTCAAAGTGTGTTTAAAGCAGGTCTGGCTGCAGCTGGATGCCATACAACTGTTAATAACTGTTAATAATGATATACGTCATTATTCTATGTTGCTGATTAAATAAAATCATATGGTAATGACAGCGTATGCATATCTGAGCTAAGCGTACGACTATCTGACAACGTATGCTGATCTGACAGAACACCGTGATCTGACCTGACAGAACACTCGTTCTTTGTTCTAGTAATGCTCTGTGTACACTGCATCATTATTTTATTTTATTATGTACGTTGATATTTAAATTAACAAATAACTAAAACACAAGAACGAAAGAGCACGCAGAGCATGCACAATGCTCTTTGATTGTTTTTGTTCAAAGTGGCAGCTGTA
>NW_015122785.1:0-786 GCF_001443285.1 Poecilia latipinna
CTTAAGTGAGATTTGTCAACGCTATCACTGAAAGAGTCACACCGTCAGTTAAAAACTGACGGAGTTGACAAAATGCCAGACTGACTACCTCAAGTTATATTATGTTATTCTGAAGGAGGCCATATTATACCAAAGTTAAGCATTTATTTTAAAAATGTCAAAAATTTTATAAATAATCATTTATGGTGTTGACACAATATGGTTGTGATGAACAACTTAGGAATAAGACAGAAGGAAAAAACTAAATAACATAAGCCTAGCAAAGCTGCCTAACCCGTATTCATGTCCATAGACATGGTAACCGGCATTCATATCTAGCCCGTAGGTATTCATGTCTATGGCCTCATAGACATGAATACGTAGACGCCTCATGGAGCGGGTCGGCCAGTTGCTACGATACGTCACAGCGTCCGCCATAATGAATGTGGCCAATGTGCCAGTAAGCTAATACAGGTAAACGGACCGAACTTAAGAAAGTGCCGTTCTACAAAGTATTTTAAATTAATACCAGTCACTGACACATTTTCTCACACACATTAATATATTTGGCAATCAAAGAAATGACTAAAGACAGAGTTTCTATTTTCTATACTTATTCATATGTATGGCCTTGCCCTCTCATAGACGTCTATGAGCCCTCTTAGCAAAGGAAGAGGAAGGAAGTGGTCATGGGGTCCTCAGAATTTCTGATGCCTCCCAATAATGCCTGACTTTTTTTTTTTTTTTTACATTCTTTTTATGTCTGATGGTATTCACAAAAACTAGGGACACAATTTCAATTGTTGG
>NW_015122787.1:0-786 GCF_001443285.1 Poecilia latipinna
TTTTCAGCGGGTTCCAATCCAGAGTGAAGATTTTTGGCTGAATGTCTACCAATTCTTAAGAAGTTCCTCGGTGATAGATAGTTCATGGGGTGTGGTATTTCTGTGATCTGCTGTGGGTTAGCTTGCCAGTCTGGACGTTATACCAGACAATCTAGGATTTATCCTAGATCTTGAAGTAGAATCCTTGAATGGGAATCTGCAACAAACCTGGCCTGTATAAACAGGCCTAAATAATCAATTCCACATGTACACATCTTATCTTACAATAAAATGAGTTTACATAACAGTAATTAAACTTATGCAATACTCAATTTCTCTTTACACAGTGATAGTGTTTATAAGGTAAAGAATCTCAATTTGAATATTTCATCTAAATGATGAAACGTACTCGGATCAGTGTATGACCGAGCTCAAACAGGCTAGGGAGGCTAGTGCTAGCATGCTAGCTCCCGAACAACACTCACCAGTTCCCACTTGACAAACTGTGATCGCTGGAACGTTTGGCTGAAACATTCGCACGTCTGCAAGTCAAAAGGCACACGAGTGAATGATGCACAATAGATGTTAGATAACGGCTTTGAAAACAGACCAGAAGTCTACCTGCATATCAGCGTCTGGCAGCGTCTCCTACCTACCTACCTTATATGGTTGTTCATCAGCCATATAAGCAGCAGCTGTCAATCTAGGACGCTGACGTGCAGCTGTCATGTGACTAAAAGGAACCAAGCGAGAACAGTATTGTTCTCGCTTACATTTACATCACAAAAACACAAAAAAATACAAAAT
>NW_015122788.1:0-785 GCF_001443285.1 Poecilia latipinna
AAAATATTTGGTTGAAATGGCGCGTTAAATTCGAGTCTCCATTACAGACCAGAGAAAACTAAAGAGAATGCAACGTTGTGTTAATCCATTTGAGGAGCTGGCAGTTTATCTTGAGGAAATAAATGACGATGCAAAAGTTAATTAGACTGTAACATGCGCAGTCCGCTGCTCAACCACTGCGGAATTAGAAAGAAACCGCTGGAAGTAACTCATCCAGCGGCTTTAACAAATGGAGCCTTCTTGATGCTCGTTACCCAGGAGAGCGGCGCTCTGGAGGAGCTGCAGACGTGACATCTGTCCGTTTCGGAGAAGCGAAACCACGCCAAAAAAAAATAAAAAAATCCTGCTAAAAGCTCACACCGGACCGCGCAGGGTAAAACACTCAGAGTTCAGTTGATCTGTTTGGATCAGACAGATCCAACTGACTGATGAATTAGCGCAGATTTTTCAGCAGATGGGAACCAGGAGGAACTGCGTTCAGACCCCAGCGGGTGAAGTGATGCTAATTTAAGTGAAGTCGCTTAATTTAATTTATTAAAAGTTATTGGGGCCTCAGTCAGTGGTTTTTTTGTCACTACGGAGAAAAATGTAGATGCATTTATCTGCTTAATTTGTGATGGGATCTGGATTCACGGTGAATATTAACTAAACCGCATAAAATGCGACTAAATAGCCAATGTTAATATGATTGTAATTTCACGGATAAAAATAGTACATGACCGATTTTTTTAATGTTGTCGGTCAAGATAAGGATAACAAAAAAGTCTAGCTCGACCCGCCGCCCT
>NW_015122789.1:0-785 GCF_001443285.1 Poecilia latipinna
CTAACAAGTCGTAACCTGTTTTTCCGAGCCGCCTTCAAACGCAACATTAACGCTGAGATGCTCGCGCCGGATTTACACCTGTGCGGGAGCGAAGTAGACCTGCTGCTGCTGCGCAGGTGTGTTAGAATCATGGCAGCAAACCAGCAAAACGTAAATAACTTTGCACAGTTTTTTCCCCAAACTAGCCGACAGAGTTGAGTAAAGCTGTTGGATGCAGGTAATGATAGCTAAAAGATGACTAGCTAATATCAATACAGCACGTTAAGCTTGTCAACAAGTAGCCTGTATGCTATTGATGTTGTTGTCTATGTTCAGCTACGTAGACTCATTTTGCCCCCCAAATTAAGTCGATGCCCCCCCTGTTAAACTCGTCTGGAGACGGGGCTGGTCCGTAGTTCCCTAGATAACAGGCTGAACAAACAGCCGTGTATTTTGCCACCTGGGCGGTGCGGAGCGGTGAAGAGACGCTGAGGGAACCTATCTGATGGGGAAACAGTAACACCAGCATTGTGAGTAGTTTCTTCTTCTGTGGATTGTAGGAAGCAGCTATGTTTTGCGTCATACTATGCATGAGCTGGGGATTCTCTGGAAGAAAAGATCCGTTTTCTCGGTTTACACGACAACGGAAAACGGTACGTTTCAGAAACATCGCACTCTGGAACCCGTTTTCAATCTGTGCCGTTGTCAGAGAAAACATTCGGTGGTTTCGTGTAAATGCGCACTACAAACGCAACAAAACTCTTCCGTTTTCCCCCGAAATCGTTGTCGTGTAAACGGGGCCTAAA
>NW_015122790.1:0-785 GCF_001443285.1 Poecilia latipinna
GTAACAGGGCGGCCGTTTGCGGTTGGATTTTACGGTGCAGAAGATTACGAGAGGTAGAGTCAGGTGGAAACAGCAGTTGGTTTATTCTCCTCACAGCATCAACACACTCAATAACAATCCTCCCCACACAGGTGAAACTACAGGCTTAAATAGTCTCAGCTGTGTTGGACCCAACCACCTCCAATTCACAGGGGGATCTCCCTTAACAAATCTCCACCTATTTAAATAAAATACACTTTATTAAATATAAACATTTAAATTTACTTTTTATAAATATTTTATATTTTATCTTACACCAAATGAAACACCACAAAAAACCCATAAACAATTATCTCCCCACACTTTTCAATGGCCTCTCCCGAACCTATAAATGGTGTCTGGACCCCCAGGGTTGTATTTGTCCAAACACCCTGGAGAGGACACAGAAAAGACAGGTGAGTCACTCATTATCAGCACTCCACACCTAACAGATTATGCACAAACATTTGCTCAGTTTTACCCACCAGTAGCTCATTGCTCTGAGTAACAATTATCCTCCCTCCACAGGCAACCACCTCACTTTCCAATGAGGAGCAGCTGTGCAGAGCCCAGAACAAAAGGCTACATGCTAATTACTAAAATATTCAATAAATACAATTAAAACTTCTCGTGTGCAAATTGTTGTTTATGTGCAAATCTCTGCTTAAAGTGCAGTGCTAAATAAAGTGCTTGTTAATAAAGTGCAAAAAGTGCTATACAGTGACTTAAATACAAATAGACCCAGTAATGAAGCTCTCTTCATTACA
>NW_015122791.1:0-785 GCF_001443285.1 Poecilia latipinna
CCAGAGATATTTCTAAACTACTTTCTAATTGCCTGAACAATAAAATTGTAAGATTTCATGAAGTTCTAAAGTAGCGGTTCTCAACGTGGGCGGTACCGCCCCCCCAGGGGGCATTCAGAGGACGGCAGGGGGCGCTGGCGGACATTTTTACAAAAGGGGGGCGCTGGGATGCCTTTGGGGGGCGTTTGGTCGAAGGTAAACTTTACACCTTAAATGCACAACAATTCCAGTTTAGACTTTGAGCAACTTGGTAAAACTGTATTGTGTAACATTAAACCATGCTTGGCTGCAACAATATACATGACAGCTCTTCTTCTATTCAGTGTTTGTAGCTTCTTTTAGCTTCTTGGCGCAGCTCCGTTCTCCTGCTACTGGTAGCTAAAATCACGATACCCTCACTGTGTATCCCTCTGAAAAATGAACCCATTTAAATAAAGAAATCCCTCCATGGTGACAACACGACAGAGAGCGTTCATTTTATAGCGATAACACCGAAGCTGTAAGGTCCGGTATGACACGGGGGTGATAGAACAACACAGCACTTTTAAATTTCAATAATCAGAATCAGAAATTGTTTGCGTTGTTTTAAAAGCTTTATGTCAGTCTGCCTTTTCCCCATCGATACGTTTCCTACGGAGCCCTCCAGGGGACATGGGGAATTTTTTTGCACTTTAGGGGGTAAAAAAAATAAAAAAGAGATGCGCACATTGCGCAAAACTCTGAAACAGGAGAAGCGGGACATAAAACGGAGCGACGAACTAGATGTGAATTATGGCATAAAAACA
>NW_015122792.1:0-785 GCF_001443285.1 Poecilia latipinna
CTTTTCAACGGGGCTGGCCCTGCTTTTTAGGGTCCTGCTTCAGAGCAGGGCCAGCCGGGCCGGCCCTGGTTTGGTAGGTGACGCAAGCTTCGCTGCTGGTCACTGATTGGCTGAGGGCGTGACGCAAGCTTCGCTGCTGGTCAATGATTGGCTGAGGGCGTGGACAAGACGGAGCAGCGGAGAGAGAAGAAAAATGAAGGCGCAACATTTGAAACTCGCTGCAACACGGAAGTGATGGAAGATACAAACAAGCCGTTAACCAAAAAACGATGCTGGCTTTTTTCTCTGCTTCGGATTTCAATATTCAGCGGCAGCTCGATAGAGCTGTGAGGAATGAGTCGTTTTTGTCAGTAGTGGAGCGAATGTAAAGCCTCGTTAGCCGCTTCGGAGCCGACGGAGCCCCACGGTGAACACCGACGTAGACGCAACTGCCGCTGCTGCTCTCCAGCCAGGTGAGCAGTTTGTAGATATATCTGTCTGATTTGTACTACATTTAAGTTTGCATACATACAGTCATGGAAGACATTTAAAACACAAAGTCTGCTGTATTTTTATTGCTCAAACACAACATGCGCATTTTCTGAAGACACTCGGTTGCACATTACAGTTATAAATAACTCAATATTGTACAGCATTTTACCTTCGCTTGTTTCTTATCTTTGCGTGAATCTACGTGCTTCGATTGTTTCTCATTTTGCTGTTGCATCTGAGTTTCCCCCGTTGCGAGATAATAAAACATGTTATATGACATCCTATTATTGTAAAATGGCTAGATATCAGTTCTC
>NW_015122793.1:0-785 GCF_001443285.1 Poecilia latipinna
ATACATTTACCATCTTCAGATTAAACTGTGTTTGTGTCTGGACCCCATTTCATCGGCCCTTAAACAAATATATACCTCGTCTGCAAACCAGGACAAACCTGCTGTTCCTGTTCGTCTTCATTTCAAGTTGATTAATGTATTCGAACAGGAACAGCAGGTTTGTCCTGGTTTGCAGACGAGGTATATATTTGTTTAAGGGCCGATGAAATGGGGTTCAGACACAAACACAGTTTAATCTGAAGATTCTGGAGGATGTGTGAATAGGTCTGTTACCATGAAAAAAAATTACTGTATGATAAGTTGTTCCAAAGTTCTCAACAAACAATAATATAGTTCTTTTGAGACCATTTTTAAAGTTATATAATGATAATGGCGAAATAATAATGCAAGAACACATTCTCAAATGTCATTAAACTTTAAATTCTAATGAACATTTAACACTGGAACTGGAAGACATTTTTAATATCCAGAATAAAAAAAACTAATGAATTTTGAAGTATTTTTAAACAAAATTAATTTTCAATATAAGAAATTATATTGAAAAATCGAGACCAAAGTACCAAACTGAAGACTTTTATTATCCAGTTTTTGGTATAAAGAGAGAAAAAAGAGAAACAATAAATCATGCCAATGGAAATGATTGAGTTTGTTTTAATTTATTACATGATTAATTGATTTATTGATTATTCTGACAGGCCTATGTGTTGATTTATTGATTATTCTGACAGGCCTATGTGTGAACATTAGATCAAATCCTTAAGTATGTTGAAAAGTCAAATAAATGA
>NW_015122794.1:0-784 GCF_001443285.1 Poecilia latipinna
ATATGCAGGTCTGACATACTTAACCCACCACTAGAACACAGTAACTGTAAATATTGTCAGGTACATTATGACCATATGAGTCACCATTGAGAAGCAGGATATAAACCCCAAGTCAGTGAAATTCAATCCGAGACCGACGACTATAAGCTTCACACATGTTGTTCTTACTCATGGTCCAAAATAAAAAACATGAAGAAAATTAATAGTTAATTTCTAAAAACTATTTCAATTTTCTTAGTAAAGATTTTAATTTACACTCAAAAATTCAGACAAATAATTTTATGTAAGCAAAACATGAAAAGTCACAGGAAATATGTATTCTTCCCACAATGCATTGTGAGATCTGATTCAGCGCTGTGGGAATACTCACTGCCTCTGTCTGGGGCCCGTTGCTATGGTAATTAATGATCTGCACCTGGGCTGGCTCTCTCTGTCAGACAAGCTGCAGGTTTCTATACTTGTGAGACACCCAGCGTCAGTCTCAGGGCCCTGACAAGAAACCATAAGCCCTAGGAAAATTTTGAAAACATTTTACAGGAGCAGGCACGTTTATCTATGTCATGACCAACTTTGAGATCAATAGGCCGCTTTTTGTGCCTGTGAGGGGGAGTTAAACAGAGTTTTGGAGTCAGACCTCCACTGTCCTGTGTGTGTGTTTCAGAGAGAAATCTTAGTGATGCTGTGAGACATTCAGCCTAAACTTTTGTCGTTTTTCTCAATTTATGTCGTCAATTTTACACAGAATCCCAATAAAAGTAATAGCTCACTTCTCGGCATCGAGCCG
>NW_015122795.1:0-784 GCF_001443285.1 Poecilia latipinna
TCACCAGCTTGAATTTACTAAAATTAGTAACTATTGTCAAGGCCTTCTCTGCTTTGAAGGCAATATTATGCGAGTAAAAATGGCGAATTTGAACAGCGTCTGTTATCTTCCCTGCTTTCAAGTTTTTCTTCTCTTTGTGGCGTTTTTTAAATGAAAGTGTGCAATACCGCCACCATCTGGTCTGGAGTGCAAACTGGCGCTAATGCCGTTGATTATAAGGTTTTACATCACACATCTGAAAATGGATTGGGTACTTTCTTAGAAATTACATCATGATTATCATTTTTTATTGTATGCAATTTTAGTAAATAGTAAAATATTATTAAGGCACTTCAAAATTCATACTTTTTTGGTACTTAAAAAGTATGACTACATATTACATTAAACACACTTTAAAGGTGCCTAAAAGACATACTTCTGCATATCCATCAATTAGTTTTATTTTGTAATCAGGTTGCTGCGTGTTGCAGACTTCTGCCCAGGTCCCTCTTGAAAATGAAAATCTCAATGGGGTTCACCTGGTTAAATAAAGAAAGTAAAAAAAGGCATACTTTATTAGCCTAAAATTTACACTGAGATGTAATTTAAAACATAGTGAAATTAATAATTTAAAAGTGTTAAGTGAATTTAAAAAAATATATATTTTGAGCATATATTTTAAAATATACACAAAATATATTTTAAATATATTTTAAATATACTTGAGCAAGTGTATATTTACACTTGGGGAAATATATATTTTGCTCACTTAAAGTATACTTTTATTTAACATAATTGTACCAAA
>NW_015122796.1:0-784 GCF_001443285.1 Poecilia latipinna
TTCAGAACAAACAGGTCATGATGCTAGGCTACTGATTATCCCTCTGTCTGGACACAGGATCAATATAACCAGTTTAAAAGCTAAAATGAATGGTTATATGCCAGATGTGGAAAACTGGGATGAACTCCATGCCATGATGTTCAGAATTTAGGTCTCATGGCATCTCAAGGTGTCAACATTGCAGCCAGTGGGCTGAAGGAAATACAGCTTTATTTTGTAACAGTTCAAGAGCTACCAGCTTTTATCACTTTGCAAAAAAAGTAATCAGCACAGAAACTCCAAAGCACACAAAGAAGCTATATATATATATATATATATATATATATATATATATATAAAATAATTATTTTGTCATAGTACCCCCAAGAATTAAAAACTACTTTCACCCCTGTGTGTGCCTAATAAAAGTGAAAGCGATGCAGTGCTTTGCTACAATATCACTGGATTAGCAGGTCAGGAAAAAGGTAATTAAGAAAAAAATATGGAGGGAGAGGGAAGTAGTTCAGTTATGCTAGCTTTACTTTGACAACCTTAACATGTAGATGTGGTGTGGAATTCTGTTTCAGTGCAGTTAGAAAATAAAAGGCAACTTGAACACCAACTCTTACAGATCATCAGTACAGCAGGTGTTTAATTAGCTAATAGCTGCAGTAGCTAATCTACCACATTGACCACTTATTAATAATCGCAAAAATAAACATCAAGGCATAAAAATATAAGACTGTAATGGACTAGATATTCAGATTTTTTTGTGGGGATATTATTAGTACTATTATTATTATTA
>NW_015122797.1:0-784 GCF_001443285.1 Poecilia latipinna
CAAGGGCGTAGGTTCGGTCTAAGTTTTGGTGGGGACCTTGACACCCCCTCCCCCCCCCGGCAGCCCAGTGAAATGCCCAAGAGCACCGAACATTTTTGAGAAGGGGGGGGGGGAAACCACATTGGCTTAATGACCCCTCCCCCCAACCATAACCATATCATACATCTTGTGTATACAACCAGATACAGTCATACTGAGATAATTTCACAGTATATTTCATATCTGAGAACTAACCTCACCTGGAGCCCTGAAGCTCCAGCCACCTCTCCATCGTTCTGCTCTGCCCCTTGCTCTGCTGTCTGAGCATCATATGTGAAAAAATATTACATAATTAACAGACCTATTCTACCTCACATTCAGTGCTGACCTTACTAAACACCGGACTTTACAACAAATGTGATAGATATCTAACTTATGGGTCCACTCACTGTACTTACAGCCGACGAAACGAAAAAACTTCTAATGTCTGTCCTTTTCTTTTTTGGTGGCGACATGGCGACTCAGAAGGAGACGCGTGTGCCCAGCTAGCCGCCGCCTTTTGCAGCTAATCAAAGAACGTCCGACGATTCAACTGACTCCCCCTACCCCCACCCCCCCGACACGGTCTCGGAGGCTCATAATAAATGTCAAACTAAGAAGCTTCCGTTCCGCGCACCGCCTGTTGCTGCTAATCAAAGATCGTAGATCCACGTTCTTTGAGCCAATATGGCAAAAATTGGTCGGGACTTTTTCATATCCCGTGAATATTGGTCGGGACATGTCCCTACCGTCCCTACCCAAACCT
>NW_015122798.1:0-784 GCF_001443285.1 Poecilia latipinna
TTTTTCCCCCCCTCCTCTACCACCAGATGTCGCCTGTGGGCCGGCCCCTGGAGAAGTGCGGTGGCAACCCCGTGGACACACCTGTGTAAGATCTACATTGGCTGTGGAGCTACATAAGGAGTGGATGGCCGACTCTCCAGTGCCTGAGTGTTAGCCTATTATGGTTAAGCAAACATAATAGGCTAACAGTGATCAGTGATCCCCTGAGGAAGATAACGAATGCTGAAGGCGTCTGGATTCTTCTGTGAGCTCTCCCTGTGACGCATGAGGTTGTACCCACCAGTTGCTCGAATCCTGGAAGCTCAATCCTCCTGGTCCATTGTGATCCTCCTCAAGACGCCACAGGTATTACCTGTCGGTTGCCCGGCTTCGGAGATCCCAGTTACGTCTGGACCCCGTCGGCCTCCCGCCTCCACCTCCGCAGACCAAACTTACCTGTCCGCCCTCCAGCTCCGCCACCCCTATTCCGAACCTCACCACTCTGGACCCCGCACAATCCTCCCCGCTCAAGAGAAGCCTCCTCTGATTCATCCATTCAGTCCCAGAGCCAGACACCAGCTCAAAGTAAGCTCCGCTATTATTGTATTTTCCCCACTGATCCCGAACGCAACACTAACCACTCTCTCTCGTTGACAGTCAGAGGACCGGATTTTCCCCCTTTTCTCCGGAGCTCAATCCCTCACTTATTATTTGTGTTTGTTCAATAAACCATCTTTACTGATTTCATTGCTCTCCTGTGTGTGTTCCTGCATGTGGGTGAAAAAACTGGTACCCATCATGACAG
>NW_015122799.1:0-784 GCF_001443285.1 Poecilia latipinna
ACCTGAAGTGTTGCTTATATCCACAGCCTGCTTGGTCTCTACGTAGCGAAGTAGTTTGAAGCTTCATTGCCTCATTAGCAGCCGGTCGCCGCATGTTACACAGAGCGGCTTAATGTGGGACTCACCTACCGGTCTGGGATAAATCCATCCTCCTGTCTTTTTTCTGGGCCTTTTCCCCTGCAAGGAAACTTTTCAAAGACATCTGATCTGTTTCTTACTCATTTTGCTGCTTGTGGGCTCAATGTTGGCGCGCAAGTAACTGAGAATCCGATTAAAGGATTTTCAAAATAAAAGATGCTCCAGACTCAAATAATACATAAAACGGAAATATTTAATTATTTCTTGGTAATTGGGGACCATTGATTTATCCCATTGGGGACCAGTTAGCCCGCTGGTCTGAAGTTGGAAACCAGATAGCTACAGCGCTACAGACTCGCTTCATTCAGAGCAGCGAGATCTTACGGTTAGATAACCGCCAGTAAGGAGTGTGGCTCGTAGCTCCGTGTTTATGCCCTCTGGTGGCTAAATGTGGTAATTACAATTACAATGAAACTAGAAAAAATGATACATATGCTTCCTGTGAGATCTTTCAAAATAAAGCACCGGAAAGTATTATAATAGTACATTCATAGTTTGAAGCAACTTAAACTATGAAGTTGGAGGAAAAACAACAACATTGATTAATTAAGTGGTTTCCATGTGTTTTATTTAAACACCTTCAGGATGAATAACGAAACAAACCTTAATTAGAAGCTTTAAAAAGCTCAGATCAACTTCACAGGAT
>NW_015122800.1:0-783 GCF_001443285.1 Poecilia latipinna
ACAACAAAACTGCAGAACAACAGAAACATACATTCATTACCTGAGACAAAAAAGATAGAGAAAGAAAAGGCAAAGACGCGTCTTTGGAGAGAGCTGGTGCAAAAAAGGCAAAATAGTAGCAGCTATCTGAATTATTACTCCTGTGCACGAACTTTTATAATGTAGGTGTGTCTTTCCTTTTTAATATATTCAATTAAGGCGTACCTCCGCTTGACCAACTGGAAGCTACCTTGGACACTCAGAAAAACTTAGAACATCCCCTAATGTACTGCTGTGAACAAAGGCCATTTGCTCTTTTGTTTAACAAACGAAGAGGAGAGACTCATCCTGAACTCCCGCGGTTTTAAAACCATCTAAATAAAAGATATACAGAGAAAAGGATTTCACAGATATGTGTGAAAACCGGAGTCTCTCCCGCTATCTCTCCCTACATAAATTCTCAGGAACAAACTTAAATTTTGTAATTAATTTAAGGAAAGTTTATGTTAACAAACTCAGTTTTGCTCTTCTGCACTCAGCACCCCAAAAGATTGAGTCCTGCCTTAAACCAAAAATAACACATAAAATCAACATAACAAAATGAGGTACAATTCCTTTTTCTAACCTATAAAACATAATATTCAATCCTAAGTATACAAGTTAACACAATCATTTTCCAAAACCCCATTTAGCATAAATCCTGAGTAATTTTCTAATACTAAACAAAACATTTTCATTTAATTCTAACATTCAGAAATAATACAGTTTTCAAATCCATTCATCATCGTCTAAATTAATTCTAAA
>NW_015122802.1:0-783 GCF_001443285.1 Poecilia latipinna
TGTTCGGACTAAAGGCCTTCATATTAGGTTCTGATTTTTTGTGAAATTAATTTTTTTTGCATTGTTGTTCACATTTATAAATACACCCTCACCAGCCACTTTATTTGGTACACCTTGCTGGTACCGGGTTGGTGGCATAGAATCAATAAGGTACTGGAAACATTCCTCCGAGAGTCTGGTCCATTTTGACATATCACGCAGTTGCTGCAGATTTGTGGCTGCACATCCATGATGCGAATCTCCCGTTCCACCACATCCCAAAGGTGCTCTATTGGATTGAGATCTGGTGACTGTGGAGGCCATTTAGTGAACTCATTGTCGTGTTCAAGAAACAAGTCCGAGATGATTCACAGTTTATGACATGACACATTATCCTGCTGGAAGTAGCCATCAGAAGATGGATACACTGTGGTCATAAAGGGATGGTTATGGTCAGCAACAATAGTCAGGTAGGCTGTGATGTCGACATAATGCTCAATTGGTACTTGTAGCCCCAAAGTTTGCCAAGAAAATATCCCCCCCACCATTGCCCCACCACCAGCCTGAACTGTTTGTAAGAGGCAGGATGGATTCATGCTTTTATGTTGTTGACGCCAAATTCTGATCCTACCATTCGAATGTCGCAGCAGAATTCGAGACTCATCAGACCAGGCAACAGTTTTCCAATCTACTATTGTCCTATTTTGGTGAGCCTGTGTGAATTGTAGCCTCAGTTTCTTGTTATTGGCTGACAGGAGTGGCATCCAGTGGCTGCTTCTGCTGCTGTATGAAGTCATCAGATCT
>NW_015122803.1:0-783 GCF_001443285.1 Poecilia latipinna
GAAGTGTGTCTATAATGAGCCAGGTCTAAATAAATCAGATGAACGCTCATTCACACATTTTTTCAAGAGACCATGAGATCAGTCACAGGTTCACTGATGCTATAATAAATAAATTGCGTACGCTACACCTTTCACCAAACAGACACAATCTTTTACAATGGAGAATTGTGAAGAATTGAATCACTTCATACTGAAGAGCAAACTGCTATTGGAGCCAAATATGTGTATTTTTGGTGGTTTGGTCACTAGGTGGGGCTGTCGGTTCCAGTATATGAACCAAGAGGTGACAGGTGTTCAACAGTTGACAGGTTTCGACTGCTGTGGTGGAGTCATTGTTAACATTGTTGTTGTGTATCATGGAATAAATTGATTTTGTTAACAAACGATTCATCAAACTGGAACAGATTTTGAATTTGGACTTAAAGAAGATCTGGGATTGACTTTACAAATGTACAACATTAGCCGCTCAGCGCATCTTAACTAAGCAGCAACAGGTCAACGCTTAACTGGTTCAGTATTAAACTGGCTGCTACAATAATAAACAGTAGTGGTGGATTGAGTGCATAATTAGCTCAACATAGACATTTTCAAACCATTCTTAACTAAAAACCATCATAATCATGTCTGTCATTTGCTCAAATGAACAACTTTAAACTCATAAATTAAGAATGGAAGTGAATATGATCATGTGAACCTGACAGTGGGTTGGTTTTCTCTTCCTCTTCTCTGTGAAGCTGATGGTTTTTATTCTCCCTCCCTCATCTGCTCTGCTTTTTGCTCTGT